>NC_084581.2:25938956-26083956 GCF_033978685.3 Nerophis lumbriciformis | reverse complement strand
TGCTTATAATTATTATTATTATTACTATTATTTGTATTATTATTATTAGTATTATTATCATTATCATTATCATTATTATTATTATTATTATTATTATCTATACAATGCAGTAAAAAGTAGCATTAGTAAAATGTTCAAGTTTAGATGGTGATTATAAAAACAGGAAGCCACGCAGACTCACCACAACAGCACCTATAGTATGGAAAATGTTTTTTAAAAAGCCATAGTAACAGCACAGTTGTAGCGCAGTGATTATTAATAATGAATTGAAGGCAGGCACCAACATTGACATATTTCACACAAGTCACAATCTCTCTGTAATTGTTGATCCAAAGCTAATGAGGGTTTTGGCAAAATTAGGGTAATACGTTTTTTTTGGTTTTTTCTCTTTTTTTCTTTTGATTGTGTATTTTCTGACGTACATTGGGAGCGTGTTAAAAGCCAGCTGGACACTAAACACTGCATGAATGTAGTGGGAAAGTGCATCGAATACGGCCACAAAATTGCTTTAAAATGATAATTTGACTAAAAAAACATGTTTCATTGTAAGTTTATGAGCTGAAGCATGTTTAGAACTATATTTAGACTTGTTATTTTGGTTTTCGTCAGGAAAACTAATGTCAGAATGACTCTGTTGCATGCCTCACACGTCCTAGGCCCCCTGAAGGCGCCTGTTGTTTTCTTGTGCATAGTCTGTCTCAAACAGAAGAAGTCTGGAGCTGAGGTTATTGAAAAGTTTATTCGTGCAAAAATTATGACTAAAGCGGTGAAGCTGTATTTACATTTGCCCTTTAATTTTATTGACAGTTTAGTTGAAAATGGATGGCTGGATAGTTAAAAAATATAGTCATTGTTATTTTTGTTTATTTATTTTACCAAAAGCTAATTGTCAGTTATTTGAGTCCCTTCTTCTGCAGTTTATGGTTAGTGCTTATTTGTCTAATATAATTATCATTTGACAAAGTGGTGAATTAAGTAGGTCAGATATCATTTTTTAATACAATTCAAATCAGGAGTAAAATACTAATTCAGTGTTAATATTTCCGTGGGCCCCTGGGCTCTCTGTAGCAGAACAGTTGGGCACCGAGGTATTTTTTTTTTTATTCCAACAAAGAGAAAGTGAACAAATGTAACAGTAATGAGACAAAGGGGTAGTAGGATTAAATGTACTCTGTTTCTTCCTGCTCCTTTTTTGAAGATGTTAAATTATCTTAATTTGTTTCTTAACGTAACTTATTATTAAACATGTTGCAAAGAAAAAACATTACCATCAAGCACATCATTAGAATTTATAGGGGGGGGACTAAATCCAACCAAAAAATGGAGATCAAAACAAAATGTTTTTGTGACCAAAATCCATCCATCCATCCATTTCTACCGCTTGTCCCTTTCGGGGTCGTGGGGGGTGCTGGAGCTTATCTCAGCTGCATTCGGGCGGAAGGCGGTGTACACCCTGGACAAGTTGCCACCTCATCACAGGGCCAACACAGATAGACAGACAACATTCACACTCACATTCATTCACTAGGGCCAATTTGGTGTTGCCAATCCATCCACCCATCCATTTTCTACCGCTTATTCTCTTTTGGGGTCGCGGGGAGCGCTGGAGCCTATCTCAGCTACAATTGGGCGGAAGGCGGGGTACACCCTGGACAAGATGCCACCTCATAACAGGGCCAACACAGATAGACAGACAACATTCACACTCACATTCATTCACTAGGGCCAATTTGGTGTTGCCAATCCCTTTTGACATATTTGCAACACTGGTGAACACTACAAAAATCATTTGACCTATGTGCTTATCAAAAAGTTTTTCTCCAACCAAGTACTACGTCAAGTTTTGCATTAGGATCAAATATGTATTTCTCCCAATCAAATACAGATACAATTATAACCTTTATTTAACTTTTTGGGGGGGATTTACTGTGTTACTATATTCTTTCAAAAATCCTGCTATAAAAATTCGGATTTCTTCATATTTTGTTACGCGGTAAAATTACAAAAACAGAAGGGGATCATATACTTATTGACCCACAAGTGGCAATTGCTCTAAGACTGCAAAGGAAGCTAAGCTTCCCCCCAAAAATGTAAAAAAAAATAGTACTTTTGTGTTTACATTTATTAACCAAATGTGCACTAGAATGCGTTGAACTTTTGTTTAGAATGGGCTACTTTCACGACACCTGACACGACTTACCTCTCATTCATTGTCGCAGCGTCACAGTGCATTAAACAGTATTGATGCTGAACATCCTTAGACTTCAATGGGGAAGCATAGAGTGGGTTGTTCAAGTGCAGCGAAACTAGACAATCATTGGATTAAAGCTTGGCTTTGTCCCACCCAGCGTCTCTGGAAGTGTATGATAAGTGGGTTTGGCCTCGGCTGGCATGGATGCTGAGTTCCGTATGATGATTGGATGATCTCTGTCTGAGGCTGAATCCTTTTTTGACTGAAGGCAAAATGAGTGAATCTGCAATCTTGAAATATAAACCGCTGTCAGGGCATTTTTCAACTTTCATTAGTTTTGAGTTGATCTGGAGACTTTTCGAATCCTCTCAGTTGTCATGTCTGGATCATGTTTTGTTTAAGTTATGTTCTGTTTGGGTTTTGGACTCTTTTTAGTTCCTACCTTTTCACTTCCTTGTCTTGTTTCCATGTTTGCCCATTAGTTTCACCTGTTCCACGTTTGGACTCACACACCTGTTACCAATCATGTCACTGTTATTTAAAGCCTGTCTTTTTCTGTTGGTCGGGCTGGCGACATCTGTCACGACTTGGACTTTGGCGTGGTTTGTTTTCCCATGGTGCAAATGATTTGGACCGGACATGGCGTGAAGGTAAATACATGTTTAATTTTAACACTCAAAAAAAGAACAAACAAAAGGCGCTCACAGTGGAGGCACAAAACTTAACGCAGGGAACACAAACTTGGACTATGCATAACTATGAACATGGCAAAACAGAAGACACTAACTGTGGCATAAATAAACACAACTTACTTGCGGAAGCAAAGAGCAGCATGAATGTGAAAAAACTTACGGTACTTGACATGGCATGAAGCATCAACTGTGATAGCATGGGTAACAGGAGTAATCATAGCATGAAGTGCGCAGAGGTAAACAGGGTGAATGTCGCCAGGCCGACCAACAGAAAAAGACAGGTTTTAAATAACAGTGACATGATTGGTGACAGGTGTGTGAGTCCAAACGTGGAACTGGTGAAACTAATGGGTAACCATGGAAACAAGACAAGGAAGTGAAAAGGTAGGAACTAAAAAGAGTCCAAAACCAAAACAGAACATAACTTAAACAAAACATGATCCAGACATGACATCAGTAATGTTGTTTTTTTTGTCAAATTTAGCATTTTTATATCTTTTATCTGTTATTGGAGATTGTACTTGTGTTAAGCGAGTAGCCACTGCATACTTGAGTTTGTACTATTTAGACCAGGGGTCACCAACCTTTTTGAAACCAAGAGCTACTTCTTGGGTACTGATTAATGTGAAGGGCTACCAGTTTGATACACACTTAAATAAATTGCCAGAAATAGCCAATTTGCTCAATTTACCTTTAACTCTATGTTATTATTATTAATTAATTATATTTATCTTTGTGGAAACACTGATCATCTTAATGATTTCTCACAATAAATATATATAAAAACAGATAAATATCAATATGCAACACTTTATTTTTATATTTTCTCTAAGTGCACATTTTTCAAATGGAACATTTTCAAATGATCACTTCTAAGACAGTCTTGTGAAATCACAATATCCCATTTTAACTAGCTAGCCACTAACATTTTTTAACAAATCATGAATGACTTTGCACCATGTTTGTACAAATAATAACTCATGTAAAATACAAAAGTCAACTCTCAAATTTTAAATAAATCATGTCACACTTTGAACTGGACACCAAATCTGTTATCTGTTTCTTTGTCAGTTAGTGAAGACAAAGTCTTTCAAATATTTTCTTGGATTTTCAAATTCTATTTGAGTTTTGTCTCTTAGAATTAAAAATGTCAAGCAAAGCGAGACCAGCTTGCTAGTAAATAAATAAAACGTAAAAAATAGAGGCAGCTCACTGGTAAGTGCTGCTATTTGAGCTATTTTTAGAACAGGCCAGCGGGCGACTCATCTGGTCCTTACGGGCGACCGCGTTGGTGACCCCTGATTTAGACTGTGAATTAGAGAAGATCTAAAATGCAATTAAATACATTACTTAGTACAATTAAATTATATGGGCCGGTTGTCATTACCATAAACAATTTAAAGGAAAAGATATATATATATTAATCCAGTATACAACGATAAAATATATGAGCATGCTTGTATGATATCACATCTCTGGATGTCCCTTCACTTATTGCTTGCATTAGTTGCCTTACAGAGCATCTTTCCACTGATTGAATTGGGAGCCTTCTCGATGCTCTTAAAGAGCGAAAAGGAGCAGCAGCTCTCTGAACTCACCATGACTGTCACAGGAATTCGACTCTTCAACAAAGCCAGCAAGAAGGATGAACAGGAGATGAACTTCTCTGAACTAAGTACAAAACAGTGAACTTAATACTTTTACAAATACTGTATGTCTTGCCAGTCCAAAAGCATTATTTCCCACACTAACATGCCAATGACACAAACTTTTATGTTAACCCAAGTAACCATTGACATTATATTTGTTTAAGATCAGTTCCCATTTTTAGAAACTGTTTCAATCACATAGCCATTCAAAGCACGGAAGGGAAGGTAGCTGCCCCAAAAGTTGCTCAATTATGTCATCGTTCAACTAGAATCATTTTGCATTTTCTGTGTGTACATCCTGTGTGTACCTATATGTATCGCCAACCTTGGCGAATATCTTGTCCTCCAATTTCGGATCAACATTTGCAATAAAAGTGACTGCTGTATTAGTTCCAGCCCTCCAAATATAATGGTAGGGGAAACGCTGTACTGTGTGTAATAAACTCAAGTCATTCTGAAACTTTGTTACTTGCTCTGCAGTGCCTGCAGTTCTTTGTGAAGCACTGTCCGTCACCAAAGAAGCAATCAAGAAGGAGCTGACGGTCTCCCAGGATTTGGCTTGGAAATACACAGCACTGTTAGAAAAGTATACAGACAGTCTGCCTGGCGATTGTGACGTGTCTCTGGTTCAGCTCACACAAATGCTGTACAATGTCAGGCAGCATGAACTTTTCCTTCAAATACTACTGGTGAGTTCATGTTTTGTTACTGCTGTTGCTGTTCCGATGTAGCGCGGTCAACATTTTGTTAAGCTGCTTGTTTTTTTCTTGTTTCATGCCTTAGCTGTCATACTACATGGGGCTTCAAATGACTTGATTTCAGTTTCACTGATATTTGTCTTACTTGTGCAGTATCTATGCATGAATCTTATTTGAATGTCTTAAACCAGATGACCGAGGAAGTCATCAGTACTCTCAAACCATACAGCTACAAAAGTAAAACACAACAAAAAAAAGAGCAATAGATAATACCAGTTGCGCACATAGAATGGCACCATGCATAGGCAAACAACATAAAAACACAATTTCAACTGCCACATACACCGTGGTGGCCTATGTGGTGTTTCACGCCATCGTCTGCTGGGGTGGCAGACTAGAGACAGGAACAGACTCAATAAATCAACCAAGGGAGCCTACTTCGTTCTAGGCTGCCCACTAGCTCACAGCCAACATCCAGTCAATGTTTGGTCTGCGCGGATGGTGGAGAATCCGTCCAGGGAGACCGAAGTGTCCGATACATGCTCGTTCAGCCAAAGCTCTGTGAAGCTTGTCCATCCCGATGCGCTACGCTAGCTCTGCAGCCCCTTCTCTTCCTCAGATGGTTGAGCGGCCATGCCAGCAACTTGAGGGCTCCAGGTTCGATTCCAGCTTCCGCCATACTAGTCACTGCCGTTGTGTCCTTGGGCAAGACACTTTACCCACCTTGCTCTCAGTGCCACCCACACTGGTTGCAATGTAAATTAAAGATGTAGATAGTGGGGTTTCACAATGTAAAGCGCTGAGAGAAAAAGCGCTATATACAGTAAATATAGTTCACTTCACTGCACTTCCTCCGCATCTTCTCCGGTCTCTCCACACAGACTCAGGTGAGGCCAAAAGCCAGCAGCTAGTCTCCAGTGCAGACATGGCCATGACTACCCAAGGCAGATCCAAAAGTTTACAAAAAAAATCACCACAGAGACCATTCTTAAAGGGGCCTGGTCCAAAAAAGGGGAAACACAAGAGCGCAAAGCTCCTGCAAGAAGCGGCCATCTAGAATACCTGTCAACATTCTCATTTCTTTCTGTGTTGAAATTCCTTTACTTCTAATACTGAAGTTAGTTTTATATCAGGTACTTTGAGACTTTTCTCAAGGTGACTTCAATTTTGTCTACTGATATTTGTACTTGTATTCAAGTATTGCTTTCAAGTACTTTCCACAAGACTGGGCCAAAACAAAGGGTGGCCTCTAAAATCTACCACATAATCGTACTTACCATTTTCAAGCTCATACTTTATTGATAGCATGTCCTCAAAGCCATCTACTGTAAATAATGTACTCCACTACTTTATAAATTGCGGTATGGGGCTAAACTCCTCACTTATGGTGCTGCTGTACGCTTACTATAAAAACGCTGTTCGGCCCACAGCCCATTGGCACATTGTCAATTTGGGCCTTAGAAGCATAACGTTTGGGAACCCCTGCATTAAATTAGCCTTCAAAGTCAAAATAATAAATGTATTTCAATGTAATTGCTCATCTACACACAAGAGAGAGCAGATGAAAACTTGTAAACATGTAGAGACAGAAATAAATGCGGTCGTATAAAAAGGTGACTTAAATTAGTTTAATATATTTCTTAAGATAACAATGTAGTGAAGTGAATTATATTTATATAGCGCTTTTTCTCAAGTGACTCAAAGCGCTTTACATAGTGAAACCCAATATCTAAGTTACATTTTTAAAGCAGTGTGGGTGGCACTGGGAGCAGGTGGGTAAAGTGTCTTGCCCAAGGACACAACGGCAGTGACTAGGATGGCGGAAGCGGGGATCGAACCTGCAACCCTCAAGTTGATGGCACGGCCGCTCTACCAACCGAGCTATACCGCCCCAATGTATAAACCTGGTGTCCTTAAATGACTTATGTTGTGAACGGGAACTGTATAAATAATTAAAATTAAATTTTCTTTCTAAAATAATGCTTGGGGAAACAAGCACATTTTTCACTGCTCTCTAAGCAACAAATAATCATGTCACCTCTGCTTTCTTTCACCACCAGGCTGATGCAGGCTTAAGTGCAAACAGAATTGAAATACTGCAGAAGGATATATGCTCGCAGATAAACCTTCTAAAAAACTCTGTGCAGCCGAAGACTGCTGTGCCCACAACCAAGGTTTTTGTAAGTATATTTTTGTTTGCTATTTTGTGATTAAAATAGTGTTACCATTTTAAAATGTTATTTGTGTAATACATTTGATAACAAATTGTTTATTTTTGGGTTGCAATCACGTGATCTAGAGGCACTTCTGGGTTTCAGGTGGAGGGCGAGAGTCCCATTAGGCTACTGTTTATGTACATGCATAAGTGCAGATTTGGGTGTATTTTTAAAGGTTTATAGTCAAACATACAAGCCTTCATGAAAAGATATTGAAATGGGATGTAGTGGATTTATACACTCTAAGAAAACATTTTTTTCTAAAGATTTAAACCAATCAACATCATCAAAGTCAACTGTTCACGCACTTCCTTCTTCACTCACAAAGATTTAAAGTACAAAATATCAAAGACACATATGGGGAGGTCCACAAATTAAGCATTCATTTGTGGACCAAATAAGTCCAATGTTGGACTTATTTGTGTATCGGCAGTGTTGGGTAGTAGCAAGCTATATGTAGCCCAGCTACGTAGCTTAACTACATTTTCCAATAGCTTGGCAGTAGCTTTGCTACTTTTTAACAAGTAGCTTTTCCTGTAGCTAAGCTACTTTTAGACCCATGTAGCAAGGTAGCTTACATTAAAGCTACATGTTACAAAGAGAGAAAATGGACTGCAAATCCAGGCCATAAAAAATATGGAGAAAATCAAATGAGAACATCTCCACATATGGAGAATTCATGACGTTGTTGGCAAAGGTTAGTGCGAAACATTACAAACTGGCCAATCAGAGGCAAGATAAGGTGGACCATCGAAACTCGTAAGCAAAATCATAACAGTCACGCACTCATGTCACATGAGGACATGAGGACAAAATGAGGACATGAGGACATGAGGACAAAATCCTAACAGTCACGCACTCATGTCACATGAGGACATGAGGACAAAATGAGGACATGAGGACAAGGGAGTCAGAGACAGAGGGACGCTTCAGTCTGACGCCTAAAAAAAAAAAAAGGAAACATACTTGAAAATGGCAGGGGAATTCTCTCCCGCAGATTAGATTTTTCCTTCGGTGTTGAAGATGACGTGCAGGAAACCCACAATAATGCGTGTCTTAAGCCATATTTAGACATACAGTACAGGCCTAAAGTTTGGACACACCTTCTTATTCAATGTGTTTTCTTTATTTTCATGACTATTGTAGATTGTCACTGAAGGCATCAAAACTATGAATGAACACATGTGGAGTTATGTAAAGGTGAAATAACTGAAAACAAACCCCGTTTCCATATGAGTTGGGAAATTGTGTTAGATGTAAATATAAACGGAATACAATGATTTGCAAATCATTTCCAACCCATATTCAGTTTTAATATACTACAAATTCAATTTCCCAACTCATATGGAAACAGGGTTTGTATTTATGGTATAGATTGCAATATACGCATGGACTTTGCTTAATATACGCATGAAAAATATTATATTCAAACTGAAGCAAGAAAGAAGGAAGAAATGAAATTGCCCTCAGCATGAGTTATTTCTGCTGCATATTAATTCAACCTTTCAAACTTTAAACGCTCATACTGCAGATGTCAGTAGCATTTTTGATTATTTACAGCAGTGGTCCCCAACCACCAGGCCGCGGCCCGGTACCGGTCCGTGGATCGAATGGGTACCGGGCCGCACAAGAAATGTAAAATAACAAATAAAAAAAAATAAAAAATTTTTTTTTATTAAATCAACATAAAAAACACAAGATACACTTACAATTCGTGCACCAACCCAAAAAAACTCCCTCTCCCATTTACACTCATTCACACTCATTCGCACAAAAGGGTTGCTTCTTTCTGTTATTAATATTTCTGGTTCCTACATTATACATCAATATAGATCAATACAGTCTGCAGGGATACAGTCCGTAAGCACACATGATTGTATTTTTTATGACCAAACTTCTTTTTTTTTAAATAAAACAAAATACCATCACCCACTTTTGTTCATGTACCTTTGGCAGCACTTACAGCCTCAAGTCTTTTTGAATACGGTGCAATAATCATGCAATAATGATGCAATAGGAGCTTGGCACACCTATCTTTGTGCAGTTTCGCCCATTCCTCTTTGCCCATTCCGCTTTGCAGCACATTACAAGCTCCATCAAATGGGAAGTGTTGGTTTTCATCCAGGATGTCTCTGTACATTGCTGCATTTCCTCCAAATGTTTGATACCATTTTTTGGCATAAAAATGTCTAATGCCGCTGCCGCCCCTTGAAACAATAGCATCGCACAAATTACTTTTCTTGTCTTTTGCACGAAAAGTAGCTCCACACAGCTGAGATTACAACGGCACTAAACTAATTGGCTCATGCTTTAGCAACTGTGGTAGCTTGCTACTGTGCTACAATGCGTTGCATCTCTGTTTACGGCCTGAATTGAGCATTTACGTGATAGTGTGAGATTGTGAATACAATTGGAGGGATTGTTTTTTCAGAAAACTTGCCCAGTATCCGTCTAACGTGGATCCTGAGTTTGGGGTAGGACCATCCCTAGTGTTTATAAGATCATTTTCAAGGCAATAATCCCAAATTCACAAACCATCCTGGTTTATTTTTTTGCTTTGAGCAATGACCCAACAATGCCATGTTCCCCTGATTATTGATTTTCTTTTTTTCATGCACTGTTTCAGCCATTGTTCAAGGCCCTATCAAAGTTGTGGTCGGAACTTCAGGACGAGGCAGAGCTGCTGAACATCTTCAGCAACATTCTACTCAGACTGCAGTCCTTCCTTACCTCTGAAGTCAAGATTTTTTCCAAAACTTCTTTAGACAGCTTGTTGGAGGGATTAGAAGTAAAAACAGACGGACAAAGAATAAACGAGTCATCATGTACGTTTAGAATTGATCAATGACAAATATGCTGACGATTACAGCGAGAACTTAAAATTATGAGCAATCAGAACTGTTATTTCATGCAGGTGAGCGCATCGATCAAGTACAGATGAAGCAAAATCAGTGGTTCCTGTTTGAAACTACGGACAGCCTCACTGGACTATCATTACAGTATAATGGATACTGTGGCTACACACTTGCGCAGAAAAATGGAATTCTTCTTCCAGGTAATAGTGTCTTTTATGGGTAAGTAATGTTTGTGTATTGTATGTATTCTTCCTTGTCATTTGCTTGACAGGAACTCTAGAGGGTCTGACAAAGGCTGCTGTACCCTAAAAGCATTCCAGGGGTCCAAATAATTTGTCCCTCATCAGTGTCACGGCAGGTCAAGTTGTTGATTGGTGGTTTTAGTGTATTGTTCAATTCTGAAGGAGATGTTCTACTGTCATTAGGGTAGTACCGCAGGGGCACATTGCAGAGTCTGGTGTCTTAGCCTTCAGTGTCCAGTCCTTAGTCTAAAGATATTTACTTGGTCCGGTCTGAAGAGGTGGTTGAGAGCATTCTGCTTGTTGTAGTTTGGATGTTCCTGTAGCCATTGTTTGATCTGTCTGTTCTTAATGATGGTCTTTGCTTCTTCATGGGTAATGTTTTAATCCTTTTGAGGCTGTTTTCCTCTCTATTTTGCTAGCTGATCAGCTTCTTCATTGTCCTTTTAATTACAGTGAGATGATATTCACTGAATGATGGTGCTATCAGTGGCTGTTTGCAGGCTGGCCTTCACAAGAGGATTCAGTTCTTTATTTTGAAGATATATAGCCTGTATTATGAACAAAACATCAGAGAACATGACAACCTTGGAGTGTGTTTCTTCTTTGTTCTTCTATAGGTTGTATTCACCTGAAGTCATGTCAGGCTCATTAACTATGCGAGGCTTGAAGTGGTGGGCCAGCGCTGTCATTGCGTTCTGGTGGCATTCTGCTATTCTCGAAGAAAAATGCCCTGTGCTTGCGATGTTTTAGGCTGTTGGAACCGTTCAAATCACAAAGAGGATCAAAGTTTCATCAGAGTTCCTCGAGAGGGCATCAAAAAGGGCGAAAGAGTGCAATATTTTACGAAAGACGACAAGTGTCATGCACTCCAGTTCGAAGAAGCGTAGTTGAAGAACACACGAGTTTGCAATGATCACTTTGTTAAAGGTTTGTTTGATATAGTTTAAACAATTACTATTTCCTATTTATGTATTTGTTATCCCTTGGCAAGAATGAGGACTCAGGTGCAGATGGGGGACGATTGACACAGGCTTTATTTCAGCAGTTTCTGAGAACTCTCTTTAGACAGAATGATTTAAACAAAATGGCTACAAACTCTACACTTGATACACTAGAGTAACAAAAGAAACTTAGCACAGGGCATGAATCAATAAACGTAAAATGACTCCATAGGGAAGAAAAAGGCAATAGCAAAATTCTAGACTGATTTAATAATGAAAAAACAACAATCTATGAAAAGCTACACAAAAAGAAAATCGCTCATGCAGAGGAGGAGACAAGAAGCTATAAACAGAAAGTGCGCTATAAAGAGCTAAGAAAACTACAAACTAAAGCGCTCCAAGAGGAGGAAAAAGGGAAGGCAAAGCACTGTGATATTAGCTCAAAAACCTGACCAAAAAACTTCAGCAAATCAAAATTGCTCTTCTTCAGAGATTTCTACAAAGAAATCAAGGAATAAGGCGAGGCAATACTTAACAACTTGGGACAAGACTGTGGCAGACGGCTGGAGGTACACGACGAGACTATATACTCTGGCAACAAGACAGGGGAAGACCAGGATTATATACACATGAGGGAGGGTGACACGGGTGGGCACAATCAGGCAATCGGAAATACATCAGACCAGTGACACAGGAGGAACAGCAAGTGGCCTGAAACGAGAGGAGGATTAGATTTTCAACATAAAACAGGAAGTTTGCCAGACAACCCCAAAACAGGACTTCCCTCACCGCTGTGTGACAGTATTACAGGGGTGCCCACACGTTTCCTGCAGGCCAGCTACTTTTCAATTGACCAAGTCGAGGGGATCTACCTCATTCATATATATATATCATTTATATTTGTTTATTTATTAAAGAGACATGTTTGTTAACAAGTTCGAGGTGTTTAATGATAATACAAGCATGTTTAACACATATACAGGTAAAAGCCAGTAAATTAGAATATTTTGAAAAACTTGATTTATTTCAGTAATTGCATTCAAAAGGTGTAACTTGTACATTATATTTATTCATTGCACACAGACTGATGCATTCAAATGTTTATTTCATTTAATTTTGATGATTTGAAGTGGCAACAAATGAAAATCCAAAATTCCGTGTGTCACAAAATTAGAATATTACTTAAGGCTAATACAAAAAAGGGATTTTTAGAAATGTTGGCCAACTGAAAAGTATGAAAATGAAAAATATGAGCATGTACAATACTCAATACTTGGTTGGAGCTCCTTTTGCCTCAATTACTGCGTTAATGCGGCGTGGCATGGAGTCGATGAGTTTCTGGCACTGCTCAGGTGTTATGAGAGCCCAGGTTGCTCTGATAGTGGCCTTCAACTCTTCTGTGTTTTTGGGTCTGGCATTCTGCATCTTCCTTTTCACAATACTCCACAGATTTTCTATGGGGCTAAGGTCAGGGGAGTTGGCGGGCCAATTTAGAACAGAAATACCATGGTCCGTAAACCAGGCACGGGTAGATTTTGCGCTGTGTGCAGGCGCCAAGTCCTGTTGGAACTTGAAATCTCCATCTCCATAGAGCAGGTCAGCAGCAGGAAGCATGAAGTGCTCTAAAACTTGCTGGTAGACGGCTGCGTTGACCCTGGATCTCAGGAAACAGAGTGGACCGACACCAGCAGATGACATGGCACCCCAAACCATCACTGATGGTGGAAACTTTACACTAGACTTCAGGCAACGTGGATCCTGTGCCTCTCCTGTCTTCCTCCAGACTCTGGGACCTCGATTTCCAAAGGAAATGCAAAATTTGCATGGTTGGGTTCATTTGTTGCCACTTCAAATCATCAAAATTAAATGAAATAAACATTTGAATGCATCAGTCTGTGTGCAATGAATAAATATAATGTACAAGTTACACCTTTTGAATGCAATTACTGAAATAAATCAAGTTTTTCAAAATATTCTAATTTACTGGCTTTTACCTGTAGATTCCTTTCTTTCATGAAGACAAGAATATAAGTTACCTGATTCTGATGACTTGCATTGATTGGAATCAGACAGTAGTGCTGATAACGTACGCATTATCTGTCTAATACCACATGAAAGTGGTTGGTTTTTGGCATCCTATTAGTCCAGCTTCCATACTCGTTTTTATACACTTTACAAGAAATACATTGGCGGCAAACTCCGTAGCTTGCTAGCTTGTGCACGCCAGCTTTCTGAGACTCCTATTTTGTTAGCGCAGGCAGGATGAAGCAGCACTTTTATTGTGATAGGAAGGATATAAGATAGGAACTGTGCAATCGATCTTTAGAGTTTTGACGGCAGGTACGGTTCGAGAGTCTGTTGAAATAAAAAGTGTTTCTCGCCTCACTGTCGTTAATTTTTTCTTAATACTGATCTCGTAGCAGCCAGCGTCATCTCACAAGACCCTCTGGTGCCGTGAATGTCAATCAAGTGACGAAAGTGATGTCTTGGTGAAAATTGATGATCGCTAATTTTTAAGGTCTATTTTTTTAATGCCTGGCTGGCGATCAACCGGTAGCTTGCGACCGGTAGCTTGCGATCGACGTAATGGGCACCTCTGATGTATTATCTTAATATTATTTGTATTTTATCGTTTTACTGAGTTTCATTAAAAAATGTTGCTACGAGTGTTTCGTAAAGAACCAACTCGGCGAGTCTAAATTTAAAAAAAGTAAATGTGACAAAAACCTAAAAGAGTTTAGATTTTACCAAAGGCAGCAATCATAAATGAAGCTTTCATCACATACACAACATTGAGATCTCTAGTTATATTTTGGTAAAGACGGGGAAAAACATGCATACTCGTAAAGAGCGCGTGCAACTACAAACCTTGTTTCCATATGAGTTGTGAAATTGTGTTAGATGTAAATATAAACTGAATACAATGATTTGCAAATCATTTTCAACCCATATTCAGTTGAATATGCTACAAAGACAACATATTTGATGTTCAAACTGATAATTTTTTTTTGTTGCAAATAATAACTTTAGAATTTGATGCCAGCAACACATGACAAAGAAGTTGGGAAAGGTGGCAATAAATACTGATAAAGTTGAGGAATGCTCATCAAACACTTATTTGGAACATCCCACAGGTGTGCAGGCTAATTGGGAACAGGTGGGTGCCATGATTGGGTATAAAAACAGCTTCCCAAAAAATGCTCAGTCTTTCACAAGAAAGGATGTGGCGAGGTACACCCCTTTGTCCACAACTGCGTGAGCAAATAGTCAAACAGTTTAAGAACAACGTTTCTCAAAATGCAATTGCAAGAAATTTAGGGATTTCAACATCTACGGTCCATAATATCATCAAAAGGTTCAGAGAATCTGGAGAATTCACTCCACGTAAGCGGCATGGCCGGAAACCAACATTGAATGACCGTGACCTTCCATCCCTCAGACGGCACTGTATCAAAAACCGACATCAATGTCTAAAGGATATCACCACATGGGCTCAGGAACACTTCAGAAAACCACTGTCACTAAATACAGTTGGTCGCTACATCTGTAAGTGCAAGTTAAAGCTCTACTATGCAAAGCAAAAGCCATTTATCAACAACATCCAGAAACGCCGCCGGCTTCTCTGGGCCCGAGATCATCTAAGATGGACTCATGCAAAGTGGAAAAGTGTTTCAAATTGTTTTTGGAAATATTCGACATCGTGTCATCCGGACCAAAGGGGAGGCGAACCATCCAGACTGTTATCGACGCAAAGTTCTTTCCCAACTTCTTTGTCACGTGTTGCTGGCATCAAATTCTAAAGTTTTTATTTGCAAAAAAAAATGTTTTAATCAGTTTGAACATCAAATGTGTTGTCTTTGTAGCATATTCAACTGAATATGGCTTGAAAATGATTTGCAAATCATTGTATTGCGTTTATATTTACATCTAACACAATTTCCCAACTCATATGGAAACGGGGTTTGTACAACAAGGCAACGAACATTGCTGTAGTTGCGAAGTTAAATCATGAAATGCAACCTTACCCCAGCAAAAACGAACCATGATTTATCCAGGAGAGTTTTTATAGTTTCATTGACCCAGCCACACACAAATAAGTTGTAGGCTGCTGTGCTTTGCCAAGTTTTCATCGGTTTTGTTGTGCAGAATGACGTCTGGCAATAATTCGAAATGTCTGGGAATGCGACTGACACTGGACACATCTTTTTAAAATAAATTATAGGGATGGATTCCATTGCATAGTTAGATTTTTTTTGCTCGTATCTATCTGCCTTTGGTTGTTTGGTCAGATAGTTTGCTCTCTGTTTGCTGCACAGTAGTCATATTGGTTTGGTGACCCACAGGCCACCACTTCGTTTACGTCCGTTCAAAAGTCACGTGACAGAATACGAACTGTACTGTTTTGGCTGTTGTCTGTACTGGGGGGGTTAGAGGCTCTGGGAGAGGTAGCACCTTTGATGTACAGTACAGGCCTAAAGTTTGGACACACCTTCTCCTCATTCAATGTGTTTTCTTTATTTTCATGACTGTAGATTGTCACTGAAGGCATCAAAACTATGAATGAACACATGTGCAGTTATGTACTTAACAAAAAAGGTGAAATAACTGAAAGCATGTTTTATATTCTAGTTTCTTCAAAATAGCCACCCTTTGCTCTGATAACTGCTTGGCACACTCTTGGCATTCTCTCGATGAACTTTAAGATTTATAATTTGACCCAACACGGGGAACCTTACCTGGCCCGGACACGGAAAGGATTGACAGATTGATGGCTCTTTCTCTCTCTTGGGCCAAATATGGTTTTCACATCACAGGTGTGCCTTATCAGGGTTGATTAGTGGAATTTATTGCTTTATCAATGGGGTTGAGACCATCAGTTGTGTTGTGAATGAGAAGGTGTGTCCAAACTTTTGGCCTGTACTGTATATTGGCAGCTGTACTCCTTGTTGAGAAGGTGAGCACAATGATTTGCAAATCCATTTCAACTAATATATAAATTGAAAAGACTGCAAAGACAATATATTTAATGTTAAAACTGAGAAACTTTCTTTTTTTTTTGCAAATAATCATTAACTTAGAATTTAATGGCAGCAACACATTGCAAAAAAGTTGGCACTGGGGCATTGTTACGACTGTGTTACGTGGCCTTTCCTTATAACAACACTCAGTAAATGTTTGGGAACTGAGGAGACCAATTTTTGAAGCTTTTCAGGTGGAATTATTTCCCATTCTTGCTTGATTGTAAGTACAGCTTAAGTTGTTCAACAGTCCGGGGTCTCCGTTGTGGTATTTAAGGCTTCATATTGCGCCACACATTTTCACAGGTCTGGACGACAGACAGGCCAGTCTGGTTCCCGCACTCTTTTACTATGAAGCCACGTTGTTGTAACACGTGGCATGGCATTGTCTTGCTGAAATAAGCAGCGGCGTCCATGATAACATTGCTTGGATGGCAACATAAGTTGCTCCAAAACCTGTATGTACCTTTCAGCATTAATGGTGCCATGTGTAAGTTACCCATGCCTTGGGCACTAATACACCCCCATACCATCACATATGCTGGCTTTTGAACTTTGCGCCTAGAACAATCCGGATGGTTCTTTTCCTCTTAGGTCCGTAGGACACGACAACCACAGTTTCCAAAAACAATTTGAAATGTGGACTCGTCAGACCACAGAACACTTTTACACTTTGTATCAGTCCAGCGTTTCTGGGTGTTGTTGATAAATGGCTTTCACTTTGCATAGTAGAGTTTTAACTGCACTTACAGATGTAGCGACCAACTGTAGTTACTGACAGTGGTTTTCTGAAGTGTTCCTGAGCCCATGTGGTGATATCCTTTACACTCTGATGTCACTTTTTGATGCAGTACCGCCTGAGGAATCGAAGATCACGGGCATTCCGCTTACGCGCAGTGATTTCTACAGATTCTCTGAACCTTTTCACGATATTACGGACTGTAGATGGTGAAATTCCTAAATTCCTTGCAATAGCTCGTTGAGAAATGTTGTTCTAAACTGTTTGAAAATTTGCTCACGCATTTGTTCACAAAGTGGTGACCCTCACCCCATCCTTGTTTGTAAATGACTGAGCATTTCATAGAAGCTGCTTTTTATACCCAATCATGGCACCTACCTGTTCTCAATTAGCCTGTTCACCTGTGGGATGTTCCAAATAAGTGTTTGATGAGCATTTCTCAACTTTTTGAGTCTTTTTTGCCAGTTGTGCCAGTTTTTTTGAAACATGTTGCAGGCATCAAATTCCAAATGAGCTAATATTTTTTTTTAAATAACAACGTTTTCCAGTTCGAACGATAAGTATCTTGTCTTTGCAGTCTATTCAATTGAATATAGGTTCAATTACCCCCGCCCCCCACCTCGCCCACCTCAACCTCCTCATGCTCTCTCAGGGAGAGCATGTCCCAAATTCCAAGCTGCTGTTTTGAGGCATGTTAAAAAAAATAATGCACTTTGTGACTTCAATAATAAATATGGCAGTGCCATGTTGGCATTTTTTTTCCATAACTTCAGTTGATTTATTTTGGAAAACCTAGTTACATTGTTTAATGCATCCAGTGGGGCATCACAACAAAATTAGGCATAATAATGTGTTAATTCCACGACTGTATATATCGATATCGGTTGATATCGGAATCGGTAATTAAAAGGGTTGGACATTTCGGAATATCGGATATGGACAAAAAAGTCATTATCGGACATCTCTAATACAAATCCTTTAAGGCGCTGTTTGCAACATAATCACAGACACATACATTTTTGGAAACCATTACGTTACCATTAGCATTTTAACCGAACACATACTTTTTAAAAGTTTCTACAGTATATTTTTCACAATTACTAATTATATTAATTACAAGTTGCACGTCAGCCCAAAATGTTTAGTTTGGCGGTCAGGCTTGTCAGTGTCACTCACCTCATGTCCATGCAGGGAGCGTGTGCGCACAAACATAAGATGCCCCAGAGAAGCAATTAACAATTGCAGTCCTGTTGTTGTTATGATAGAATATACAGGTACATTCAACGATAGCTAACATTAGTTATCCAGATCGCTATCATTAGCTATAAACACATAAAGCTAATGCACAATGGAAAGTTAGCGCCCTTGAGGCATATTATTCAAGTTTGCAAACAGCCCCTTTAAATGTGTCATTAATATATTATAATTGGAGTTGAATACATAAATGTGTTAATAAATAAATCATCGTCATTCATTTATTTAATGTAAAAGTACATGTAATAATTTCATTTATTATTGATTTAATTACTTATTCATTTAATTGATTATGTATCAAGTGTAGTGGGTGGAGTGGCCGTGCCAGAAACCTGAGGGTTGCAAGTTCGCTCCCCGCCTCTTGACATCCAAATCTCTCCCGTTGTGTCCTTGGGCAGGACACCTCACCCTTGCCCCCAGTGCCGCTCACACTGGTGAATGAATGATGAATGACAGGTGGTGGTCGGAGGGGACCGTAGGCGCAAACTGGCAGCTACTTGGGCTACGCCAGGGCATCTGTGACTATGAAAGTAGCTTACCACCACCAGGTGTGAATGAATGAAGGGTTCTCACTTTTCTGTGAAGCGCTTTGAGTGTCTAGAAAAGCTCTATATAAATCTAAACCATCATTTTTATCAATTGTATTAAATATTTAATGGTTTAATAATTATATTATATTTCCAATGTAGGAAATCCATACATCGGAATTCTCAAACACAAGGAGAAGATGTATGTCTTCAGTTCCAAAGAAGCTGCTGTGAAATTTGTCCGCAGTCCAGATCACTTCATTGCACTGGTGACAGAGAGAGCCAAGGCTTCCCCTGAGCTGATTAAACTACTCCAACTCCATCAAAATCCAACTTATGTAAGATCTTGCTTTTGCAAATGCATTCTGGAAAATGGAAAATATTTATCCGAAGAGCCTTGTCAGTTGCATGCTGTTCTCCATGAGAATATACAAAGACATACTGTAGTTGGATGATTGTAGTTATTTCACTATTTGTGCTGTTTTATAGAAGAAGCAAGGAGAGACAGTACTTACCAACCTTAAGTGTGAGGACTTCACACAGACTGATGTCCACCCGATGGAAGCAAACATTGTCAAGTCATATGAATGGAATGAGTGGGAACTGCGAAGGAAAGCTATCAAACTGGTCAGTCATTAATTGTTTTGTACATTGTATCATGTAATGGTATATGCATCTGCCTTTCATGGCAGAGTAATAACTACGCCAGACCTGGGCAAATTAAGGCCCGTTAAGCCCGCCGGACATTCCCAAATATTTTTTTTAGATCTTTAAGATCAAAACTGTAGCTGCCATTATGATATGTGCAGTGATGTTTTCAAATTACAGTAAGTCTTTAATTATACAAAGTATTTCAATGGTTGGAATCTGCGCTTTTGCATGATTACTGCTTTGCCCACTCTTGGCATTCTCTCGGTGAGCTGTGAAGTGAAAACCATTTCAGGTGACTACCTCTTGAAGCTCATCGAGAGAATGCCAAGAGTGTGCAAAACAGTAATCAGAGCAAAGTGTGGCTATTTAGAAGAAACTAGAATATAAAACATGTTTTCAGTTATTTCACCTTTTTTTGTTAAGTACATAACTCCACATGTGTTCATTTTATAGTTTTGATGCCTTCAGTGACAATCGACTATGTAAATAGACATGAAAATAAAGAAAACGCATTGAATGAGAATGTGTGTCCAAACTTTTGGCCTGTACTGTATATCAGATTGTAGATGGGAGTTTTTTTTAACATTCACGTTCATATTTACTTAAATGTTCATTTCCAAGGCATCAGAAACCATGGCCATTCATAATGATATGAATAAATAAGAGTGTGATATTACTGTATGTATTTTGCATTTTTGTTGCGTTTCGCTTGACTGTAAAATGTCGATGGAGAGGGGGTGTGACGTTCATATGTTGTCGATGTTCAGTGTTTTATCGTTCATAGTTAATATTTTAAATCCCACATTCTTCATTTTCATGTACAGTACATTCTGGGTGTCTCATTCAGTAAAAAAGGTCAAATTCCATTCCGTTTTTTAAGGCGGTCTGTCATAACGTTTTTAGCATTTAAACTGACATTATTGTGAGGTTTTGTATTAGTGTTCCTAAAAATAGATACACCGGCCCCCAGACAAATTTTTTTCTCTAAATTTGGCCCCCCGATTCAAAATATTTGCCCAGGCCTGAACTAAGCCAACATTAGATGTTAGTATTTAAATGTACTTTTAACTTTTTACATAAACATTTTAGTTTATTCAAGTTGTTGAAACAAGTGTAACATAGCAACTCAGCTAGCCCCTTTATTAGAGGCTGGAGGTTTTAAAACGTTAATTACAGTATATGTGAGGCATGTGACCGTTTTTAAAACATGATATACTTAATTCTAGGCTGATCTTCGAACGACAGTCACACACTCAACGCAGACCCATCTGAGCCACATGAGACGGGAAAATGACACTCAGACTTGGCTCCCCAAGGAGGTTGGCTGTCAAACTAAGAGAGATGGTTCTACTTGTGTACCCAAACCTCAGATATTCTTGGCCGGCCTGAGAGGACAAAGGGGCGGCTGCATGGAGAAAGTAGACCTTACCAGATCTATTAATGAGGAATAAACTTAGCCAAACTTACTGCTGACTAAACATCCATCAATCCATCCATTTTCTACCGCTTGTCCCTCTCTGGTGACTAATCATTGATTGAACAAACTTAGGAAATTGTATTAATTAAATAAATTGTCTGTATCAACAAATAGCGATCCTGAGTATTAAATCGGGCCGTCCCACCCTTAAGGATCGATAGCTACAGTCAGGGCAGGAATTTCAAGGCGGCCACGACATCCATGGCTTTCGTTGCCCCTCTGCTTGGCTGTGTGCCCCTCGAAAAAATGACGTGTGCCACGACGGACACATTTTCATGTCATTACGGCATCTTTGACCAATGGTGGGTTTAACTCTGCCTCCTTGTATGAACCGCCGGAGTCCCACACGCAGCACAGTGCTATAGAACCAAAGCATCACTGGGCCAAACAAGAGTGAAAGCCAACACACACAGCAGCCTGCAATCCAGATGTGCGGATGTTTCCGACTCCTCAAAGCCCAATGCACTGATTGAAGAAGTCAGATGAGCTAGGTTAAGGTAAGAAAGTTTGATACATTTATTAAGAGCATAAGAAAACAAACTCCAAACATAGAATATGTAACACACTGTTAAGTATTTAGCAACGCAACGCAACAATGTGTGCGGGTTTTGTAGTTTTCTCTAACCCACTCGACTATGCTAGTTTTACGTGAATGAAAACATGGCCGTATTTACCAATGAGGACCCCAAGGTCATGTCCTCTGTATTCTTTAAGTGACAAAAAAGAACATGATATGATATACTTGGCGTCGGACATTGTGTGCGTTGTACATCACCATGCGGTAGATCCTCTATCAATATACGATCCTTGGTCATACACAGCCTGCTACAATACCAGACAACGTAACGCAATTAAGTACTTAGACATTATCTGATCCAAAATTTGCTGTCAACATAACATTAACATTAAAGTATACTGACGTTACTAATGTTGGTTCCACCTGAAGGAAATTGATGTGAAACGCTGACGGTATAATACGAATGTCATGTCAGTCAAGTGCCGCGCCGCCCTAAACGCAGAACACGAGCTTCGTCCGTGGGGGGCCCCGTTATGTGTTAAGAAGCGCATGTCAAATGTAAATTATTGAACGACAAGGCGCTTCATATCAAATTTTACCCCAAATGTATTCCTGGCCACATGCTCTGTTGCTGATTGGTGCATCTCATGGCGCAGCTCGTCTCTAGAACTTGAAATTCAAAGCACAAGGTTTTGGGTTCAAACCCATTTTGGAGATGAAATGTTCTAAAGTTTTTAAATGTATATCTTATCCATGCATCCATTTTCTACTGCTTGTCCCTCTTGGGGTTGCGGGGAGGTTGGAGCCTATGCCAGCTGGATCCGGGTGGAAGGCGGCGTACACCCTGAACAAGTCGCCACCTCATGGCAGGAACTTATGTTTTAATGATGTTAAAAGTGTTTAACATGCTAAACTTCATTCAGCGTAGTAATTTAAAAAAAACATTGTTTATTGTGTTACTCAAGGTAATATTATTCATATGGTGTTGGGATACCCATGATTTCAGCCTTTCAAAGCTCCTCTTGGATCACTTATTTTTGACCTTGGTGTTTGTCAACTCCTGGTTTTATGGTCCTGAAAACCGCATAATGTAAACACTCCGGGCCGTGCACTAAATAATATAAAGTCCCAACATGTTATCATCATTGTGGGCAAAAGAAAGAAATAATTAAGAAACAAACAATTCTATGAAATAAACAGCTTAATTTATGTTTAAGTAATGCATATTAAAAATGTAATTATCCTTAACCTTTAAGATAGATTACTTATGACCGTGGACTTTTAAAATCATTTTTTAATTTGATGGCCTTCCTGCCCTGACATTTGGCCCTTTTGCCCTCAAAAGGTTGACGACACCAAAGGCCAAGTGGCCTTGCTCTAGAATAATGAAATTTGAAGCCTGTTACAGTACAACATTGACAATCTCTTCTGCAAAACTTTGTTTTTTGAAGTACTGTTGGAATTCTGTGATTGATGGTGACTCTGTTAATGTGACATTGAGATTACTGATGAAATACTGAGCTCAGCCTATTGATACATTTTTTATTCATTTAAAATTGTATGTAACAAAGTATATACATAAGTCACAAGTTGCACTGTTCATTAACTTTCAAGGTCAAAAATGGTCAAGCGATACCACATAAGTGCGTCATCTGAACCGTAGTAATAGTTTGTATGGGTGGGCAATACTGCACATTTTTATTTTAAGACCATGTCAAATAAATACAGGGCTAGTATTGGTACATGGTAAACTACAGACCGGTGTCCCACCTTCCCTTTATCTCGAAAATCCTCGAAAAAATGTTGCACTGCAGATAAATAAACACTTAGTGTCCAACAATCTCTGTGAACCCTTTCAGTCTGGTTTCAGGGCAAATCACTCTACTGAGACTGCTCTCCCAAAATGGACTAATGATCTATTGCCAACTATTGATGCTGATGCGTCAACAATGTTGCTACTACTTGATATCAGCGCTGCTTTCGATACCATTGATCATAAAATGTTATTACAACGTATCAAAACACGTACTCGTATGTCAGACTTATTAGCCTTTTCTTGGTTTAACTCCTATCTTAGTGACAGGATGCAGTGTGTCTCCCATAACAACGTGACCTCGTAGTATGTTAAGGTAACGTGCGGAGTTCCACAGGGTTCGGTTCTTGGCCCTGCACTCTTCAGCATCTACAGTACATGCTGCCGCTAGGTGACATCATGGGCAAATATTGTGTTAGCTTTCACTGTTATGCTGATGACACCCAACTCTACATGCCCCTAAACATGCCAGATTGTAGTTACCTGGAGGCGTGTCTTAATGAAATTAAACAATGGATGTCCAGCAACTTTTTGCATCTTAACGTTAAGAAAATCGGTCCTGCTAGACACCGGTACTTATTTAATAATATTACTTTAACATTTGACAGCAATACAATTATACAAAGCGACTCAATAAAGAATCTGGGTATTATCTTCGACCCAACTCACTCATTTGAGTCACACATTAAGAGTGTTAGTAAGACAGCTTTCTTTCATCTCCATAATATCGCTAAAATCCGTCCCATTTTGTCCACCACCAACGCTGAGATCATTATTCATGCGTTTGTTACGTCTCGCCTCGATTACTGAAATGTATCATTTTCGTCTAGCGCTAAAAATACTAAACGGTCTCGCTCCATCCTATCTTGCTGATTGTATTGTACCATATGTCCTGGCCATAAATCTGTGTTCTAAGAACTCCGGCTTATTAGTGATTCCCAAAGCCCAAAAAGCGATTGAGCGTTTTCTATTTGGGCTCCAGTACTCTGGGATGCCCTACCGGTAACAGTTAGAAATGCTATCTCAGTAGGAGCATTTAAGTCCCATCTTAAAACTCATTTATACAACCTAACCTTTAAATAGGCCCCTTTTTAGACCAGTTGATCTGCTGTCTTTTTTCTGCTCTGCCTCCCTGTCCTGCGTGGAGAGGCTATCAGGTGACCACGGATCAGCTTCCACGGAGGAGGCACTAGCTGTTCCAAGTTGGGATCCGGGATGGACCACCGCTCTATGCATCAGTTGGTGACGTCTCTACGCTGCTGACTTGTCTACATAGCATCCAATGCACCGGTCATCCAAGGCGGTCCCTTCCATGGTTTCTCCTTGTTCCCATTGGGTTGAGTTTTTTCTTGCCCTGATGTGGGATCTTAGCCGCCGAGGATGTCATTGTAGTTTGTGCAGCCATTTGAGACACTTGTGATTAAGGGCTATTTAAGTAAACTTTGATTAATTGCTTTGATTGATAGTATTGCAATACCATCACTGATGCTTTTCTACTTACAATTGATCAAGATAATTAATGATTTTCTGATTTGTTGATGGTGAATATAGCGTGGTAAGGTATAGTTTTGTGTATTTGTTTTACAAAACCCGTTTCCATATGAGTTGGGGAATTGTGTTAGATGTAAATATAAATGGAATACAATGATTTGCAAATCATTTTCAACCCATATTCAGTTGAATGTGCTACAAAGACAACACATTTGCTGTTCAAACTGATAAACATTTTTTTTTTGCAAATAATAATCAACTTTAGAATTTGATGCCAGCAACACGTGACAAAGAAGTTGGGAAAGGTGGCAATAAATGCTGATAAAGTTAAGGAATGCTCATCAAAGACTTATTTGGAACATCCCACAGGTGAACAGGCAAATTGGGAACAGGTGGGTGCCATGATTGGGTATAAAAGTAGATTCCATGAAATGCTCAGTCATTCACAAACAAGGATGAGGCGAGGGTCACCACTTTGTCAACAAATGCGTGAGCAAATTGTTGAACAGTTTAAGAAAAACCTTTCTCAACGAGCTATTGCAAGGAATTTAGGGATTTCACCATCTACGGTCCGTAATATCATATCAGAGAATCTGGAGAAATCACTGCACGTAAGCAGCTAAGCCCGTGACCTTCGATCCCTCAGGCTGTACTGCATCAACAACATCAGTGTGTAAAGGATACCACCACATGGGCTCAGGAACACTTCAGAAACCCACTGTCAGTAACTACAGTTGGTCGCTACATCTGTAAGTGCAAGTTAAAACTCCTATGCAAGGCGAAAACCGTTTATCAACAACAAACAGAAACGCCGTCGGCCTCGCTGTGCCTGAGCTCATCTAAGATGGACTGATACAAAGTGGAAAAGTGTTCTGTGGTCTGACGAGTCCACATTTCAAATTATTTTTGGAAACTGTGGACGTCGTGTTCTCCGGACCAAAGAGGAAAAGAACCATCCGGATTGTTATAGGCGCAAAGTTGAAAAGCCAGCATCTGTGATGGTATGGGGGTGCATTAGTGCCCAAGACATGGGTAACTTACACATCTGTGAAGGCGCCATTAATGCTGAAAGGTACATACAGGTTTTGGAGCAACATATGTTGCCATCCAAGCAACGTTACCATGGACGCCCCTGCTTATTTCAGCAAGACAATGCCAAGCCACGTGTTACATCAACGTGGCTTCATAGTAAAATAGTGCGGGTACTAGACTGGCCTGTCTGTAGTCCAGACCTGTCTCCCATTGAAAATGTGTGGCGCATTATGAAGCCTAAAATACCACATCGGAGACCCCCGGACTGTTGAACAACTTAAGCTGTACATCAAGCAAGAATGGGAAAGAATTCAACCTGAGAAGCTTAAAAAATGTGTCTCCTCAGTTCCCAAACGTTTACTGAGTGTTGTTAAAAGGAAAGGTCATGTAACACAGTGGTGAACATGCCCTTTCCCAACTACTTTGGCACGTGTTGCAGCCATGAAATTCTAAGTTAATTATTATTTATTTTATAAAGTTTATGAGTTTGAACATCAAATATCTTGTCTTTGTAGTGCATTCAATTGAATATGGGTTGAAAAGGATTTGCAAATCATTGTATTCC
This sequence comes from Nerophis lumbriciformis, assembly GCF_033978685.3. Lineage (NCBI taxonomy): Eukaryota > Metazoa > Chordata > Actinopteri > Syngnathiformes > Syngnathidae > Nerophis > Nerophis lumbriciformis. Next base: position 26,057,388 of record NC_084581.2, on the reverse strand, counting down.
GTTTATATTTACATCCATCACAATTTCCCAACTCATATGGAAACGGGGTTTGTCGATACGCTTACATTCAGGTACATAAAATATTTATTTTGCTTACATTTTGCCATATACATTTTGTTCACTTCTTGTGAGAGGTATTGAAAAAAAACAATACTGCAGGGGTTGTGAAAATGACACTCTCATGCAGTTTTAACTGCAAAGACCTAGACTTATAGTTTCCTTAAACGGGTCTATTATGATATATTTTTTTACATTTATAACACTTCCTTGTGGTCTACATAGTCATAACACGTAATGGTGGTACTTTGATCAAAACGGTGCACAGAATATGTTTTAACAGACCATCCTAAAGCTGCTTTTCGTCTGCGTCTTCAGGATGCACAGTTTAGTCTCCACTTCAATTTTCATCCATGTTGCAGTTTTTGGCCCTTCCATATCGAGTCTACTGGCAGAAATAAGTTTGAACTATATGCTACTTTGTATTAGAAATGGCAACAGCGGAATGCATGTGCACAGGAGCGTTGCTAGAAATTCCGGGCCCCCTGAAAGAGTATCGGTTCTCCGGTATTCTGGGCCCCCTCTACCCCAGTAATTGCCACCTTAAATATGACTGTTTTTTAGTGTTCTTGACGGTGCTTGGTGTGATACACCCATTTTTTCCCCTTTTTACGTTTAGCCACTTAACAAGTCTGAGTATTTCAAGGAAAATATGTATTATTAGTTGTCTTTTTTTAAATGTTTTATTTAGGCTATTCAAATGTCCCACTAATAACACATTTTACAAGACTCCATTAAACAGATCATGATAACGTAACTGACCTTCATCAGATGCTCTTAATTATTAATTATGAGCATTTGACGAAGTTATTCAGTTACTTTAGTAAATATTAATTATTAATAATTATTCAATAATTAATTACTGCGTAAAACTTGAATGTGTCAGAATGCAAATTAACGCAACTTCTGAACTGGCGCATGCAGGGGCACTGTCCGACAGTGATATGTGTGTAACACAAATGCTCATTGTTGCTCTACAATATGACATTAGAAGAATATGATGAATACTTTGATATATTTAGGGAAAGTAAATCAAAAATAAAATGCACTTTTATCAATTTATGATCATGATTTATGTTAGGCCAGCAGAGACGACCTGGCTGGCCCTGACGGCCCACCACTGGAAAAATGTCACAACTTGGGAAAATATGAAGGCAAGCAAGATTGGTTTATAAATATCATAGCCATGCCTCCATGGTTTGATTTCAAATTTTTGGAACGTATATGCAGATCCCAAATGAACAAAAACAATAGGTAATAGCATAAGACGTACCCTTTAAAACAGAGGTCGGCAACCCAAAATGTTGAAAGAGCCGTATTGGACCAAAAATAAAAAATAAAATATCTGTCTGGAGCCGGGAAAAAATAAAAGCCTTTTTTAAGTGTTATAATGAAGGCAACACATGATGTAAGTGTCTATATTAGCCTACTATCAAAGGCTGACGCAAATCTTCGTTGACAGAAATGTTGTATTTACATTTTTATTCTACATATTTTTGCAACATTGGAAATCATTAGTGGGCTTCACGGTGGCAGAGGGGTTAGTGCAGCTGCCTCACAATACGAAGGTCCTGAGTAGTCTTGGGTTCAATCCCGGGCTCGGGATCTTTCTGTGTGGAGTTTGCATGTTCTCCCCGTGACTGCGTGGGTTCCCTCCGGGTACTCCGGCTTCCTCCCACCTCCAAAAACATGCACCTGGGGATAAGTTGATTGGCAACACTAAATTGGCCCTAGTGTGTGAATGTGAGTGTGAATGTTGTCTGTCTATCTGTGTTGGCCCTGCCATGAGGTGGCGACTTGTCCAGGGTGTACCCCGCCTTCCGCCCGATTGTAGCTGAGATAGGCTCAGATACAGATATATACTATCATATATACTATCATCATAATACAGTCATCACACAAGATAATCACATTGAATTATTTACATTATTTACAATCGGGGCGGGGGGGGGTTGGTTGTTAGCATCAGTCATCAACAATTGATATTGGAACAGTGTAGGTCTGACTTGGTAGGATATGGACAGCAAGAGAGAGAGAGAGAGAGAGAGAGAGAGAGAGAGAGAGAGAGAGAGAGAGAGAGAGAGAGAGAGAGATATATATATCAGAAGGCATAAGAAAAAGTATCTGCATTTGATTGTTTACATTTGATTATTAACAATCCGGGCAGGGTGTTAGTTTAGGGTTGAAGCTGCCTGGAGGTGAACTTTTATTGCGGTTTTGAAGGAGGATAGAGATGCACCGTCTTTTATACCTGTTGGGAGCTCAATCCACATTGATGTGGCATAGAAAGAGAATGAGTTAAGACCTTTGTTAGTTCGGAATCTGGGTTTAACGTGGTTAGTGGAGCTCCCCCTGGTGTTGTGGTTATGGCGGTCATTTACGTTAAGGAAGTAGTTTGACATGTACTTCGGTATCAGGGAGGTGTAGCAGATTTTATAGACTAGGCTCAGTGCAAGTTGTTTGACTCTGTCTGTGAGGTGGGATCTGGGGTGGAGGTCTAGAAGTAATCTGACTAGCTTGTTCTGGGATGTTTGGAGTTTAGATTTGAAGTCAAGTATTTCCTATATATATATATATATCATACTTGCCAACCCTCCCGGATTTTCCAGGAGACTCCCGAAATTCAGCGCCTCTCCCGAAAACCTCCCGGGACAAATTTTCTCGCGAAAATCTCCCGAAATTCAGGCACACAATATAAACAATGTACCTGCCCAATCATGTTATAACTGTAGAATGATCAAGGGTGAGTTCTTGGTTTCTTATGTGGGTTTATTGTTAGGCAGTTTCATTAACGTCCTCCCAGCGCGGCAACAACACACAACAACAGCAGTCACGTTTTGTCTACCGTAAAGCAGTTCGTCTGCCGTAAACAGCAATGTTGTGACACTCTTAAACAGGACAATACTGCCATCTAGTGCATTTGATGAAAACACTTTTGTGCGTGCCACACAGCATTGCATCATCAGAGAGGGTGTTCAGCATGCTTAGAAAAATAGTGACAGAGAATAGAACAAGGATGGACAATTCAACCCTTAACTCAACAATGAGCAGATGAGTGTTATGTGTGTGTATACGTGTAATTAAATGAACACTGAAATTCAAGTATTTTATATATATATATATATATATATATATATATATATATATCCATCCATCCATCCATCCATCCATTTTCTACCGCTTATTCCCTTTGGGGTCGCGGGGGGCGCTGGAGCCTATCTCAGCTACAATCGGGCGGAAGGCGGGGTACACCCTGGACAAGTCGCCACCTCATCGCAGGGCCAACACAGATAGACAGACAACATTCACACTCACATCCACACACTAGGGCCAATTTAGTGTTGCCAATCAACTTATCCCCAGGTGCATGTCTTTGGAGGTGGGAGGAAGCCGGAGTACCCGGAGGGAACCCACGCAGTCACGGGGAGAACATGCAAACTCCACACAGAAAAATCCCGAGCCCAGGATTGAACCCAAGACTACTCAGGACCTTCGTATTGTGAGGCAGATGCACTAACCCCTCTGCCACCGTGAATATATAATATATATATATATATATATATATATATATATATATATATATATATATGAAATACTTGACTTGGTGAATCCTAGCTGTAAATATACTCCTCCCCTCTAAACCACGCCCCCAACCACGCCCGCCCCGCCCCCCACCCCCCACCTTCCGAAATCGGAGGTCTCAAGGTTGGCAAGTATGATATATATATATATATATATATATATATATATATATATAAGAAATACTTGACTTTCAGTGGATTCTAGCTTTATATATATATATATATATATATATATATATATATATATATATATTTATATATATATATATATATATATATATATATATATATATATATATATATATATATTCACGGTGGCAGAGGGGTTAGTGCATCTGCCTCACAATACGAAGGTCCTGAGTAGTCTGGGGTTCAATCCCGGGCTCGGGATCTTTCTGTGTGGAGTTTGCATGTTCTCCCCGTGACTGCGTGGGTTCCCTCCGGGTACTCCGGCTTCCTCCCACCTCCAAAGACATGCACCTGGGGATAAGTTGATTGGCAACACTAAATTGGCCCTAGTGTGTGGATGTGAGTGTGAATGTTGTCTGTCTATCTGTGTTGGCCCTGCGATGAGGTGGCGACTTGTCCAGGGTGTACCCCGCCTTCCGCCCGACTGTAGCTGAGATAGGCTCCAGCGCCCCCCCGCGACCCCAAAGGGAATAAGCGGTAGAAAATGGATGGATGGATATATATATATATATATATATTTATTTTATTATATATATAAATAAGAGAAATACTTGAATTTCAGTGTTCATTTATTTACACATATACACACACATAACACTCATCTACTCATTGTTGAGTTAAGGGTTGAATTGTCCATCCTTGTTCTATTCTCTGTCACGATTTTTCTAACCATGCTGAACACCCTCTCTGATGATGCATTCTGCTTCGTCTCCTTGTTGTGTGCGCAGTTGTGCACTGCACTCTCTAAAAGCCGTAGATATTATGGTCACATATGCATGTACAGTAGATGGCAGTATTGTCCTGTTTAAGAGTGTCACACCATTGCTGTTTACGACAGACGAACTGCTTTACAGTAGACGAAAACGTGACTGCTGTTGTTGTGTGTTGTTGCCGCGCTGGGAGGACGTTAATGAAACTGCCTAACAATAAACCCACATAAGAAACCAAGAACTCACCCTCGATCATTCTACAGTTATAACGTGATTGGGCAGGCACGCTGTTTACATTGTGGGAAAGCGGACGTGAAAACAGGCTGTCGACACGTCACTCAGGTCCGCATGGAGCTGGAGGGGGCGTGGCCTCCAGCTTCGCCTGGATTTCGGGAGATTTTCGGGAGAAAATTTGTCCTGGGAGGTTTTCGGGAGAGGTGCTGAATTTCGGGAGTCTCCCGGAAAATCCGGGAGGGTTGGCAAGTATGATTATGTTGCAATATTCAAGTTATTTTCTGTCCTTGAAAAGGGTGACTCACCATGGCCATTCTTGATCCAGACTGTATAAACATACAACATAACTTGTACTGTTTTTCCATGAACAATATAATGTTGTAAAAACCAATGTCAATTTAACAAAAAAAAATCTGGCAACGAAGCTGCCAGATTTTTCCTTTAAACCACCCCCCCCCCACACATAAAAGTGGTACTGTTATTCCATTTACCGTAAAATGTTGAAGGGAAAAAACCCACTATATTTTACAGTCAAATTTACTAAATGTAAAGTTTTTACAGTAAAATTGTTCTTTAAAGTCTACTTTAAACAATGTATATAATTAATAATGAAATATAGAAGCAAATTCCTACATTTACTCCCTGCTCTAAACTGTTACTTCCCCTAACCAGGAAGTGCGCAGTTTAGCATTCTCTTCAAAGAGTTGTTCCAGAGAGCGGATTCGCTGGCCGCCGACACGTCATCAGCCTCAGTCGACACGTCATCAGCCTCAGTCGGTTACTTCCTGTTTACATATCTACAATTAGCCGAAATCGAAACGAATTCTTAAGATATCACTTTTTGACACCTGGATTCAGACATATCGTCACCCAGGTCCGAGCGAAAGGTCCGCAGAGAGAGTTTGAGCAGACGTCCTGCTAGCCTGCTTAGAACTGAAGACTCGACTATATTAACCACAGAGCTAACTTAAGCTAACGTAGTGGAGCGCTCGTTAACGTCGTATTAGACCACAGCTACAACTATATTATCTCATTATCTTTCGAGCGCTTAAAGTTGTCTATAATGGAAAATAAATATAACCTAAAGAGTCCAGGTAAGGTGACAAACATTATTTTCCACCTTCATCGAATGTGCTAGTGCACTGTACCCAGTGGAGTATTATAGTTATCATGTTGACGATGGATGACAAAAGAAATGTGTCTTTAAAGTGCAATTTTATAGTTATATATTTTGAATATGTGTTACATTGTGTTGTCCCCACTAGATGCGAATAATGACATCAATTGTTGTCTTAGCATCGGATAGGATTCAAGTGGGCCTGAGGTCAAAATGTGTTTTGTTGCTTGTGTTAATGGTCATGGTAAATGCTATATGTCGTGGCGTCTTATTTCACTTTCTTTATTGATAAGTTGCAAGATTGGTTAAAAAAAAAAGAAAGTTTGCAAGATTGTGTGCAATTTTCTTTAGTTTATTGCAGGCTTGGTGTGCATTTCTGTCACCTTCTGAAATGCAGTGTGGAGCAAGATGCTAACCTGTTTTGATTTGATCTTATTCATTTAATTATGTCTCCTTTAAAATGTTTTGGTCACGGAAATAGCCGAGTTTCCACTATTGCTCGTTTTATTATTCTTGTTTGTCAGTTGGAAAGCAACTTTTGATGCTCATTACCGCCACCTTCTGAAATGAATGTAGAACGAGATGCTAAACAAAGCCTGTTTCCCTCAAAAAGTTTATGTAGAACTTTATATTTCCTTGTCTCTTCATCTCTGTCTTAATATAACAACTGAGTGAGAGGTCAGCAAGTCAATTCAAATATTGTTATCCCTGAAAGGATAGTATCGTTAATATCTGATCAATACTACCATTGTGAGATCTCTATATATGTACAATACAGGCCAAAAGTTTGGACACACTTTCTCACGTTGTCTTTATTTATTTACTATGACTGTGCGTCAGAATGCAAATTAACGCAACTTCTAAATTGGCGCATACTGGAGCACTGTCCGACAGTGATATGCGTGTAACACAAATGCACATCGTTGCTCTACAATATGACATTAAGAGAATATGATGAATACTTTTATATATTTAGGGAAATTTAATCAAAAATAAAATTAACTTATCAATTTATGATCATGATTTACAGTACAGGCCAAAAGTTTGGACACACCTCATTTAATGCGTTTTCATGACTTTAAATAAATAATGATAAATGGGTTGTACTTGTATAGCGCTTTTCTACCTTCAAGGTACTCAAAGCGCTTTGACACTACTTCCACATTTACCCATTCACACACACATTCACACACTGATGGAGGGAGCTGCCATGCAAGGCGCTAACCAGCACCCATCAGGAGCAAGGGTGAAGTGTCTTGCTCAGGACACAACGGACATGACGAGGTTGGTACTAGGTGGGGATTGAACCAGGGACCCTCGGGTTGCGCACGGCCACTCTCCCACTGCGCCACGCCGTCCGTAGGTTGTCACTGAAGGCATTAAAATTATGAATGAACACAGTTATGTTCCTAACTAAAAAAAGGTGAAATAACTGAAAACATGTTTTGTATTCTAGTTTTTTCAAAATAGCCACCCTTTGCTCTGATTACTGCTTTGCACACTCTTGGCATTCTCTTGCTGAGCTTCAGGAGGTAGTCACCTGAAATGGTTTTCAATTCACAGGTGTGCTTAAAGTTCATCGAGAGAATGCCAAGAGTGTACAAAGCAGTAATCAGAGCAAAGGGTGGCTTTTTGAAGAAACTAGGATACAAAACATGTTTTCAGTTATTTCACTTTTTTTTGTTAAGTACATAGTAACTTTACATGTGTTCATTCATAGTTTTGATGCCTTCAGTGACAATCTGCGATGTAAATAATCATGAAAATAGAGAAAACACATCAAATGAGGAGAAGGTGTGTCCAAACTTTTGGCCTGTACTGTATATGCATTGTATACATACATACACATACATAAATATATGTATGTATATACTCCGAAAGTATTCGTACATATTAAGGTTGTGCTATATAGACGTACAATATTAATGATATGAATTTGTTCAACGATAGAGCTTTTAATACTATCTTTATATGTTGATTACACATTCAAACTGTGTCCGCATTATTTTACAGTGACACGCAAACAAACGCGTCCTCCACGTACTGTAGCATTCTCGTTAGCGGCTAATTTCTGTCCACATTGCAAAGCCACTTCTATGTCCGCAATCCTCGCCTATATTGTGGCAACTAAACTATGGCCCTTTACAATGCACACAAAATCAGATTTTTTCCGCCCTCAAGTGACACAGATTGAATATTTTTTGCCAGTTTTAACGCTCCAAAGTGCTTCAAATCTGATCTTTTAGCATCAGATTTGGGTCATACCACGAGGTAGTCCATATACGACTGGAATCCGATTCTTTCAAATGTGGCTGCAATCTAAACAGAAATGTGACCGGAATATGAGTTTTAAGTCGTCTTTGGGCGAGCTACGTGATTTGTGTGCTCAAGAAAAAGATGAGTATAAGTAATATATCTATATACAGTACAGGCCAAAAGTTTGGACACACCTCATTCAATGTGTTTTTTTAATTTTCATGACTATTTAGATTGTAGATTGTCACTGAAGACATCAAATCTATGAACGACTAGGGACGGCATGGCGTGGTTTGGAGAGTGGGCGTGCCAGCAACCTGAGGGTTCCCGGTTCGATCCCCACCTTCTACCAGCCTCGTCACGTCCGTTGTGTCCTTGAGCAAAACACTTCACCCTTGCTCCTGATGGGTCGTGGTTAGGCATGGCAGCTCCCGCCATCAGTGTGTGAATGTGGAAATAGTGTCAATGCGCTTTGAGTACCTTGAAGATAGAAAAGCGCTATACAAGTTTAACCCATTTTCCATTCAATGAACACATGTGGAGTTATGTACTTAACCAAAAAAGGGGAAATAACTGAAAACATGCAGCGACCCCAAAAGGGACAAGCGGTAGAAAATGGATGGATGGATGGATGTTTTATATTCTAGTTTCTTCAAAATAGCCACCCTTTGCTCTGATTACTTTTTCGCACACTCTTGGCATTCTCTCGATGAGCGTCAAGAGGTAGTCACCTGAAATGATTTTCATTTCACAGGTGTGCGTGCTTGAAGCTCATCGAGAGAATGTCAAGAGTGTGCAAAGCAATAATCAGAGCAAAGGGTGGCTATTTTGAACAAACTAGAATATAAAACCTGTTTTCAGTTACTTCACCTTTTTTTGTTAAGTACCGGTACATAACTCCACATTTATAGTTTTGATGCCTTCAGTGACAATCTACAATGTAAATAGTCATGAAAATAAAGAAAACGCATTGAATGAGGAGAAGGTGTGTCCAAACTTTTAGCCTGTACTGTATATACAGGTAAAAGCCAGTAAATTAGAATATTTTGAAAAACTTGATTTATTTCAGTAATTGCATTCAAAAGGTGTAACTTGTACATTATATTTATTCATTGCACACAGACTGATGCATTCAAATGTTTATTTCATTTCATTTTGATGATTTGAAGTGGCAACAAATGAAAATCCAAAATTCCGTGTGTCACAAAATTAGAATATTACTTAAGGCTAATACAAAAAAGGGATTTTTAGAAATGTTGGCCAACTGAAAAGTATGAAAATGAAAAATATGAGCATGTACAATACTCAATACTTGGTTGGAGCTCCTTTTGCCTCAATTACTGCGTTAATGCGGCGTGGCATGGAGTCGATGAGTTTCTGGCACTGCTCAGGTGTTATGAGAGCCCAGGTTGCTCTGATAGTGGCCTTCAACTCTTCTGCGTTTTTGGGTCTGGCATTCTGCATCTTCCTTTTCACAATACCCCACAGATTTTCTATGGGGCTAAGGTCAGGGGAGTTGGCGGGCCAATTTAGAACAGAAATACCATGGTCCGTAAACCAGGCACGGGTAGATTTTGCGCTGTGTGCAGGCGCCAAGTCCTGTTGGAACTTGAAATCTCCATCTCCATAGAGCAGGTCAGCAGCAGGAAGCATGAAGTGCTCTAAAACTTGCTGGTAGACGGCTGCGTTGACCCTGGATCTCAGGAAACAGAGTGGACCGACACCAGCAGATGACATGGTTGGTTTGGTTTGCATTTCCTTTGGAAATCGAGGTCCCAGAGTCTGGAGGAAGACAGGAGAGGCAGAGGATCCACGTTGCCTGAAGTCTAGTGTAAAGTTTCCACCATCAGTGATGGTTTGGGGTGCCATGTCATCTGCTGGTGTCGGTCCACTCTGCTTCCTGAGATCCAGGGTCAACGCAGCCGTCTACCAGCAAGTTTTAGAGCACTTCATGCTTCCTGCTGCTGACCTGCTCTATGGAGATGGAGATTTCAAGTTCCAACAGGACTTTGCGCCTGCACACAGCGCAAAATCTACCCGTGCCTGGTTTACGGACCATGGTATTTCTGTTCTAAATTGGCCCGCCAACTCCCCTGACCTTAGCCCCATAGAAAATCTGTGGGGTATTGTGAAAAGGAAGATGCAGAATGCCAGACCCAAAAACGCAGAAGAGTTGAAGGCCACTATCAGAGCAACCTGGGCTCTCATAACACCTGAGCAGTGCCAGAAACTCATCGACTCCATGCCACGCCGCATTAACGCAGTAATTGAGGCAAAAGGAGCTCCAACCAAGTATTGAGTATTGTACATGTTCATATTTTTCATTTTCATACTTTTCAGTTGGCCAACATTTCTAAAAAATCTCTTTTTTGTATTAGCCTTAAGTAATATTCTAATTTTGTGACACACGGAATTTTGGATTTTCATTTGTTGCCACTTCAAATCATCAAAATTAAATGAAATAAACATTTGAATGCATCAGTCTGTGTGCAATGAATAAATATAATGTACAAGTTACACCTTTTGAATGCAATTACTGAAATAAATCAAGTTTTTCAAAATATTCTAATTTACTGGCTTTTACCTGTATACATACACATACCTATGTGTGTCTGTATGTATATCTTCAGTTTAAGAGTGGGGTGTAGACAAAATCTCTGAGTCTGTCTGTATAAAGCCAAATATTTTCAAAAGTAATTTATTGCGTATTGTTCTATGTGGCACCTAAAGACAAGACTATGTTGATTCTTGTATCAAGGAACATGTCTAAAAGTAACATGTCTTGTCATCTTTAGTTTTATGCGTTTTTATGTATAAAATATAAAAATCGCAAATCGAATCGCAATCCTGGAGAGAAAAATCGCAATTACCCGGTAGGTTTTTTTCTTAAAACTGTGCAGCCCCAATCTGAAATCAAACATGAAAAAAATCTGAATTTTGCATTCTTCTTTCCCTACTTATTCGAGATCTCATTGGAAATGGCATCCAAGCATACTATTTTCATTGGAAAGAAAAAACTTGTGCAGATTTATATCCAGCTCAGAGAAAAGATTGTATAGGCAAATCAAATCATGCTTCCCAGAATCGTCCGAAGCCTTCATCATTGTAATACTATTTTAGTAGGGCAGAGGAAACCAAAAATGTTGACCAAAACTGACTTTCATGTGTCTTGCTTTATCTGCCTAGCGGTAAAGCGATTGATGAAAGAAGCTGCTGAATTGAGAGATCCCACAGAACACTACCATGCCCAACCATTGGAAGTAAGTTCATGATAGCACATTCTGTTTCTTCAAGCTTTTAGACGTACTGTATGTACACTTGGGCAACTGAAGAAACAATTACCTACAGTAGTACCTCGATTAGGGATGTCACGGTATGAAAATGTCTTATCCTGGTTATTGTGACAAAATGTATCACGGTTATCATTGTTATCGCAATATTTTTAAATGTGCTCAGAATTTTCTAAATGTACTTATACTGAAATCTTTTAACCAAGTTTTATTGAAAAAACACAAACACATTCAAAATGAAATCCTTTGAAGAATAAACATTACTATAGATAAGAACACTGTAATTGTACCTCAAGTAAAACTTGAATGTGCACATGAAAACAACACAAGCATTATACACAAAGTAATATGGCAGAAACAAAATAATAACATAATTAAATTAAATAAATGTGGAAATTGTGCAAGATAGCACCTAATGGACATAAGAGATAAACACATAACAAAAATGTAAGAATTTTGCAAGACGGCACCTGATGGCCATAAGATGTAACTGCACTTTTTGTCCATATAAATACAAATAGTGTCCATAAATCTTATACATAGAGCTGCACGATTATGGCCAAATTAATCATTAAGATAATCTTTTATCCGGTCAATCTTTATAACTCCTTGTGCAGATCTGAATGCTTGTTATTTAGATGTTTACTTAAGTTTGAAGCAAAGGTGGTAATACTAACTGCCACACTTGTTTAAAGCGTCACCTTTATTGTTGGTTTTGAAGCCCAAATACCTCCATATTGCACTTCACACACCCTCTTTAATAACCAGTAGAATTTTAGTTTTTTTGCCATTCTTCCTCTCCAAGATGTTATTGCTTGTATGTACTTTGTGTGTGCGTTTTGACACACTCAACATCATGCGCCTCGGCTCTGTTGTCACCGCCGCACCAGCATTCAGATGAAAGAACAGTATCGGTACTTTTCAAAGGCAGTATAGTACCGATTTCAATCAATTAGTACTTTATTAGTACTGTTATACCATACAACCCTAGTCTCCAATATTGTCCACACCTGTAGTCATCTAATAGCAGCGATGCGCTCTTGAACACATGCTGAGAGGTAGTTTTTCAGTGTAACGATTGTACTCACGTGAAACAGTTCTTTTACATTTAAAAATGACATGTCCGCATTGCTTGGATTCAAACGCATGCTCAGATGGAGAGGGTGCTTGGTATCCAATGGGGATATGTCTTGTCGGTGTTGGCACTCTGTAGCCAGAGTGTCCCCAGACTCTATTTAGCACGATGGCTGCTCGTTAGTCGTGCTTGTTCGACTCTAGTGAGACAAGGGAAGCATTGTTGTGCAAGTGTCAACAACTGTCGCCATTAAATAACAGTGGTGTGATCTTTGATGTATGTCGAGGACTCTATGGAAGTGAAACTAAGTTAAATAATGCAAAGTCGATATAGTAATGGAGCATGTGCGCATGCAAAATGGTCTTGTGCGTGGGCGAAAGTTGCTTTATAAATGTTCATATCCACATTTCGACCACTGTAAGTAAAGTAAATGTGAAAACAATTGCTATTCTTGGTTATGTCGACACAATTCTGCCAATCCGAGTGATGGCAATCTAAATGGTTTCCATTGCATAAATGCAAATAAAATTAAATGTCTCAACAACATTTGTTATCACTGCATGTAGGGTCTCTACAGATTAATATTGAGGTAGCATGTTCTTAACTTAATCAACCTTTCCTACACCTTTTAGGATAACCTTTTTGAGTGGCATTTTTCCGTACGTGGTCCCCCGGATTCAGATTTTGATGGTGGAGTTTACCATGGCAGGATTGTGCTTCCCCCGGAGTATCCGATGAAGCCTCCCAGCATCATCCTTCTTACGGTAAGACACGCTAATTCCAAGGACCTTATCACCATACAGAGCGTAGCAAAAATATGCAAAATCACAGGATCAAAGTGTGGAAAAGGATTGGAAGTGAGTGAATCTACCGCCAATTCTAGTTTTACCACATTATTCAGAGCAAATATGTGTTTGCCATCAGACTACCCTTTTTCGGACGGAGACTTTTTTTTGTTTAGTTTCTATTTATTTATTTTCAGATTAAGTGCAAATATGTCTTATATTTTTACTGTTGTATGGCATCTGTAGCAGGCCAGTCAAACTAGTTTTGAATATACTGTTATTAGGGTGTACTTTAGGGCTGCATGGTTAATCGTAATCGAATCGACATCAAGGTTTTAATTAGTGTGGTAAATAACGGCAAGAGACTGAGTTTTTTCTCCCCTCCGCTGTCACCGGCATTTATGTTACAGACATGTTTGCCAATCAGAATAAACTGTAGAATTAACTTGACAGAGTGACTCCTCTTCTCACTCATTCACAATTTTTGTCTCGGTGGAGACTAAAGCAGGGTTCTAGCTTTATACACTCACAGTACGGAAAGTTTCTCGACTCGCCATTGAGAAGAACCGCAAAGTAACAAAAATAAGGGGAAAACTATAAGATTATAAAGCCAACTGTCCCATTGTGGAGATATAGGGATTTAGGATAACAAAGTTATTTACCTTCCAAATACAGTAGAATGGTAAATAATTCTACAGTAATGAGAAATACATGTGTATATCCTTTTTATTGGTTACTTGGATTATTATATTATTATATATTATGACAACACTCCTTTCTGAGCTGCCACTTTATCCTGGTAGAGGAGTTGACCTAGGAGTTGACCGTAGGAGTTATGTTGTCCGGGGGCTTCTATGCCCCCTGGTAGGGTCTCCCAAGACTAACAGGTCCTAGGTGAGGGATCAGACAATGAGCAACTCGAAGACCTCGAAAAAAAAACAAAAAACAAAGACTCAGATTTCACTCGCCCGGATGTGGGTAACAGGGGCCCCCCTTCTGGAGCCAGGTCCGGAGGTGGGGCACAATGGCGAGCGCCTGGTGGCTGGGCCTGTCCCAATGGGGTCCAGCCGGGCACAGCCCAAAGAGGCAACGTGGGTCCAGCCCGAAGAGGCAACGTGGGCCCCCCCTCCAATGGGCTCACCACTCATGTGAGGGGCCATAGAGGTTGGGTGCAATGTGAGCTGGGAGGCAGCCAAAGGCAGGGCACTTGGCGGTCAGATCCTCGGCTACATAAGCTAGCTTTTTGGATGTGGAACGTCACCTCGCAGGGGGGGAAGGAGCCTGAGCTGGTGCGCGAGGTGGAGAAATTCCAGCTGGATATTGTCGGACTCACTTCAACGCACAGCCAGGGCTCTGGAACCAGTTCTCTTGAGAGGGTTTGGACTCTCTTCCACTCTGGCGTTGCACGCAGTGAGAGGCGACAGGCTGGGGTGGCAATTCTTGTTGTCCCCAGCTCAAAGCCTGCACGTTGGACTTTAAACCAGTAGACGAGAGGGTAGCTTCCCTCCGCCTTCGAGTGGGGGGACGGGTCCTGACTGTTGTTTGTGCTTATGCACCAAACAGCAGCTCAAAGCACCCACCCTTTTTGGATTCCCTCGAGGGAGTACTGGAGAGTGCTCCCTCAGATGATTCCCTTGTTCTTCTGGGTGACTTCAACGCTCATGTTGACAACGACAGTGAAACCTGGAGAGGCGTGATTGGGAAGAATGGCTGCCCGGATCTGAACCCAAGTGGTGTTGTGTTATTGGACTTTTGTGCTTGTGCCAGATTGTCCATAACAAACACAATGTTCAAACATAAGGGTGTCCATATGTGCACTTGGCACCAGGACACCCTTGGCCGCAGTTCCATGATCGACTTTGTAGTTGTCATCGGATTTGCGGTCTCATGTTTTGGACATTCGGGTGAAGAAAGGGGGGAGCTTTCTTCCTCTCACCATGGTGGTGAGTTGGCTCCGAAGGAGGGGGAGGATATCGGACAGACCTGGCAGGCCCAAACGCATTGTGAGGGTCTACTTGGAACGTCCAGCAGAGTCTCTTGTCAGAGAGAATTTCAATTACCACTTCCGGAAGAACTTTGAACATGTCACGAGGGATGCACTGGATATTGAGTCTGAGTGGACCATGTTCCGTACCTCTATTGTCGAGGCGGCCGATTGGAGCTGTAGCCGCAAGGTGGTTGGTGCCTGTCGTTGTGGTAATTCTAGAACTTGCTGGTGTCCCACCAGGGATGCCGTCAAGCTGAAGAAAGAGTCCTATTGGGTCCTTTTGGCTCATGGGACTCCGGAGGCAGTGGACAAGTACCGACAGGCCAAGCAGTGTGCGGCTTCGGTGGTCGCGGAGGCAAAATACTTCGAAGACATCCTTAATCCCACCACACGTCTTCCTATGAGGAAGGCCTGGTTGTGGAACTGTGGATCAGCTCTATACTCTTGGCAGGGTTCTTGAGGGTTGCATGGGAGTTTGCCCAACCAGTCTACATGTGCTTTGTGGACTTGGAGAATACATTTGACCGTGTCCCTTAAGAAGTCATGTGGGGAGTGCTCAGAGAGTCGTATGTGTGATTGTGGCGGTCCGCTCCCTGTATGATCAGTGTCAGAGCTTGGTCCGCATTGCCGGCAGGAAGTCGGACCCGTTTTCAGTGAGGGTTGGACTCCGCCAGGGCTGCCCTTTGTCACCAATTCTGTTCATAACTTTTTAAGGACAGAATTTCTAGGCACAGTCAGGGCGTTGAGGGGATCTGGTTTGGTGGCTGCAGGATTGGGTCTCTGCTTTTTGCAGACGATGTGGTCCTGATGGCTTCATCTGGCCAGGATCTTTAGCTCTCACTTGATCGGTTTGCAGCCGAGTGTGAAGCAACTGGGATAAGAATCAACACCTCCAAGTCCGAGTCCCTGGTTCTCACCCGGAAAAGGGTGGAGTGCCATCTCCGGGTTGGGGAAGAGATCTTGCCCCAAGTGGAGGAGTTCAAGTACCTCGCCGTCTTGTTCACGATTGAGGGAAGAGATCGTGAGATCAACAGGCGGATCGGTGCAGCGTCTTCAGTAATACGGACACTGTATCGTGGTAAAGAAGGAGCCGAACCGGAAGGCAAAGCTCTCAATTTACTGGTTGATCTATGTTCCCATCCTCACCTATGGTCATGAGTTTTGGGTTATGACCGAAAGAACAAGATCACGGTACAAGCTGCTTTCCTCCGTCGGGTGGTGGGGCTCTCCCTTAGAGATAGGGTAAGAAGATCTGTCCTTCAGGAGAAGTTCAAAGTAAAGCCGCTGCTCCTCCGCATCGAGAGGAGCCAGATAAGTTGGTCCAGGCATCTGGTCAGGAATTCCACCCGGACGCCTCCCTGGGGCGGTGTTTAGGGCACGTCCGACAGGTATGAGGCCATGGGGAAGACCCAGAACACGTTGGGAAGACTATGTCTTGGGAACACATCGGGATCCCCCGGGAGGAGCTGGACGAAGTGGCTGGGGTGTGGGAAGTCTGGGCTTCTCTGCTTAGGCTGCTGCCACCGCGACCCGATCCCGGATAAGCTGAAGAAAATGATGGACGCATGGATGGATTATGACACCATTACATTACAAACATTGTCTAGTTTTTATTGATTATTTCTTCAGTTAAAGAGCATTATGTAGTCAAAAGCTCTAAATCTGTCTGTATAAAGCCAAATGTTTTTTTAAGTAAATTATTGCATATTGTTCTAATGTGTGGCACCTTGAGACAAGAATATGTTGATTGAGACATTTGCACTTGGTAAGTTCTTAATGATAGGCTGTTATGATCCGCTGCCCGGATCATATTCTGTTTGTTTTCAAGTCACTTGTGTTTTCAGCACCTCTTGAGTTTGTTTGTTTCTGTTGCCATGACGGCAGATTACAGTCACCTGCCTCTGGTTAGTGTTCCGGACGCGCACCTGTTGCCCGGGCACTAATCAGAGGGCTATTTAGTTTATGAGCTGACCTCACTCGGTCTGTTGGTCTTGTTTGCTCCCATGCAACAAGTTACGCTCTTGGTTTCGCTCATAGTCTGCATTTTTGATATTAGCATCTTTTGGCTACCCTTTTGTTTTCCGTGCCGTGGGCACTGCGCAGCATATTTTGTTCTGCAACTAGAATAAATCATTTATTCTCACCTGCAAGCCGCTTCCTGACATCCCTCTGCATCTTGAAAAGACGACCTCCGGCATCACAATGCCACGCAAGCGTAACAGAAGACCAACAGCAAACAGTCTTTTCGAAGAGGGCGTGGAGGATTCCGGCTACGGGACGTGGCTGGTCTTAAAGGCGATGGAGCGCGAAGACCTTTTGTGGGGGCCTGACGGTTTGTTGGTCCAAATCGACTCCATCTGGCCCGGGGATGTACGCTCACAGCCAGCCCGAACACGTCAGCGAAAGCGGAAGTCAGCCAAGAAGACTTCGGCTCGCGGCAAAGACGCACCTATCCCACAACTTTTCCCTCCGGAGCACAGCCAGCTACAAGCAGCCCAGGATTCTCCTCAAATAGTTGGTAATTATAATGACCACATTTTCAAAGATTTCTACGGCTGGCCTGTCAATCACTGGGACTGCAGCTATGACGTCATCCCGTTGGCGCTCCCTAATGACACGCCCCCGTCCACTTTTGATGACGTCATAGACAAAGACATTTTTTTGCATTCTGTTAATTCTTACTGTCAGCCACTTCCTAATGACTTTAATTCGACAATTAAACACTATCAGGACATTTTTGTTAATTCTAGGTCTAGTCAGTCCCACTCACCTTCTGACTTTCAAGCTCAGCCCCCAATTACTTTGGCCCCACCCCCTATGGCTCAAGCTCCGCCCACTCCTATGTTTTCTCCCTCCTGGTCGTCACTACAGTTCACTACGGGGGTGGCTCAGTTCCTGCCAGCTGAACTGCCACGCCCTGCAAGACCTTATCTGCCTGCTGTTGCTCCAAGCCCGGCGCCGCCCCCTCTGTCTGCTGTGCCACGTGCTGCTCTGCCTTCTCTACTTCCTGTTCCAGCCCAGTCATCTTCCGAGACACCCTTTGAGAAATACAGTCCGGCTTGGGTGGATGAGTGGTACTCAAACTGGAGGAACAATCCCAAGCGGCAGAGGACACTCCCCCTGCTATTGAGGCTTTTGAAGACTCTCCTCGACAGTCCCATATTGGGGAGTTTAATGGGCAATTTGGACAATCAAAAGGGGAGGAGTTTACCCCCCTACTCACCTCCTCCCACCCACCCCTAAACACTGATCCAGACTGCACAGAACGTGTCTGGGATCCGCTTCTTAAGGGGGGGCCAATGTAGGGTGCTTTGCTGGTGGGAGGGCACAGCTGCGCCCAGCCAGACAGCAACCTCCGGCCCGACCGCCACCACCAGTCCTTCGGCATGCTAAGCCGCAACCTCCTGCCCGGCCACCGCCACCAGTTCTTCGGCGTGCTAAGCCGCAACCTCCTGCCCGGCCGCCACCACCGGTTTTTCGGCCTGCTAAGCCACAACCGCCAGCTAGGCCACCTCCACCTGCACCTAAGCTAGCGCCAAGTCCAAGTCTAGCTCCACCACGTCAAGCTCCACCACGGCAAGTCCCAAGACTGGTTCCCACACCAGCACCGACTCCAAATCTGGTTCCAGCACCGACTCCAAGTCTGGTTCCCGCACCAGCACCGACTCCAAGTCTGGTTCCCGCACCAGCACCGACCCCAAGGCTGGTTTCCGCACCAGCACCTGCTTCCACGACAACGACAGCCCGGACGCCTGCGCCTCTTACTCCGCCCATGCCAACAGACAAGCCGCCTGCTCCGCCTCTGGCTCCGCCCACGCCGGCAGATGAGCCGCCTGCTCCGCCCACGCCGGCAGACGAGCCGCCTGCTCCGCCCACGCCGGCAGACGAGCCGCCTGCTCCACCCACGCCGGCAGACGAGCCACCTGCTCCGCCCACGCCGGCGCTTCCTCCTGCGTCCACGGCGACGTCGACTCCTCCTGCTTCCACGGCGATGTCGACTCCTCCTGCTTCCACGGCGACGTCGACTCCTCCTGCTTCCATGGCGACGTCTGCTCTCTCCTCGTCTCCGGTGGGCTTTTCCAGGGCGCCGCCACCTTCCTCGCCCTCATCGTCGTCTCAGCGACCTTGAGTGGTCTGGCTGCGCAAGCGGCGCTCTCGGCGGTTTGTGTATGGACGCCAGTGGCGCAAACAGCAGCGACACCCGAGACGTAGTTGTAGAACTCTCCGGCTGCTGAACTTCTGGCGCCACTCACGCCTACCTTCTTGGCAGCCACGAATGTGGCCTCTCCGTGGTCGCCCGTCGCTGCCGCCGCCACCTGACTCGTCCCCGGTGGATTCAGGGACACTTGGCCTGGCGACCCACCACCAAGTCCTCCCTCCACCCTCCCTTGACTCTTGAACTGTATTTTAGTGTTTTGGGTTATATTTTTTCCAAGGGACATCTGGAATCTGTCCTTTAAGGGGGGAGTACTGTTATGATCTGCTGCCTGGATCATATTCTGTTTGTTTTCAAGTCACTTGTGTTTTCAGCACCTCTTGAGTTTGTTTGTTTCTGTTGCCATGACGGCAGATTACAGTCACCTGCCTCTGGTTAGTGTTCCGGACGCGTACCTGTTGCCCGGGCACTAAACAGAGGGCTATTTAGTTTATGAGCTGGCCTCACTCGGTCTGTTGGTCTTGTTTGCTCCCATGCAACAAGTTACGCTCTTAGTTTCGCTCATAGTCTGCATTTTTGATATTAGCATCTTTTGGCTACCCTATTGTTTTCCGTGCCGTGGGCACTGCGCAGCATATTTTGTTCTGCAACTAGAATAAATCATTTATTCTCACCTGCAATCCGCTTCCTGACATCCCTCTGCATCTTGAAAAGACGACCTCCGGCATCACAATGCCACGCAAGCGTAACATAGGCAACATATTTCATATAAGATATACAATATATTTATATAGCACTTTTCTCTAGTGACTCAGAGCGCTTTACATTGTGAAACCCATTATCCAAGTTACATTTAATAGAATAGAATAGATAGTCCTTTATTGATCCCTGGGGGAAATTCAGCACCACAGTTCGCTCACAATAGACAGTAATAATAATAAATAATATAATATATATAATATATTATATATATAATATATACATAATATAAATATATTCTACATATACTCTACATTTAAATGCAGTCAAGGAACATATGGGTTATACATATATAGCGCTTTTCTACCTTCAAGGTACTCAAAGCGCTTTGACAGTATTTCCACATTCACCCATTCACACACACATTCACACACTAATGGCGGGAGCTGCCATGCAAGGCGCTAACCAGCAGCCATCAGGAGCAAGGGGTGAAGTGTCTTGCCCAAGGACACAACGGACATGACTAGGATGGCAGAATGCATTATACAGTCTGATGGCGGTCGATATGAAGGACCTCCTGTGTCGTTCCGTGTTGCATTTTGGGAGTCTGAGCCTTCCACTGAACGTGCTAATTCTCCCCGCAAGGTCCGAGTGTAGTGGGTGGGAGGTGTTGTCCATAATGGCTAGGAGTTTTGCTAGACTTCTCCTCTCTGACACCACCACCAGAGAGTCTAGCTCCACTCCTACCACGTTACTGGTCTTCTCTACCAACTTGTCCAGTCTGTTTGCGTCCCTCGCTCTCAGCCCGCTGCCCCAGCAGGCCACGGCGTACAAGAAGGCGCCCGCCACCACCGACTCGTAGAACATCTTCAACATCTTTGTACAGACGTTAAAGGATCCTAGCCTCCTGAGGAAGTAGAGGTGGCTCTGTCCCTTCTTGTAGAGTGCCTCAGCGTTTTGACCCATTCAGCTTGTTGTCCATGTGTACACCGAGGTATTTTTAATCCTCAACCATGTCCACATCGACCCCCCTAAACAGGGGTCGCCGGAGTACTCCTCCTCCTTCCCAGGTCCACAACCAGCTCCTTGGTCTTTGTCACATTAAGCTGGAGGTGGTTCTTTCCACACCATGTGACAAAGTCCTCCACCAGTGCCCTGTATTCCTCATCGTCATCATCCTCAATACAACCCACTATCGCAGAGTCATCAGAAAACTTCTGAAGGTGGCAGGACTCTGACTGATAGTGGAAATCGGTAGTGTAGATGGTGAAGAGGAAGGGGGAGAGGACTGTACCCTGCGGGTCCCCGGTGTTGCTGACCAGCCTGTCAGACACACAGTCCTGCAGTCGCACGTACTGTGGTCTGTCAGTCAGGTAATCAACAACCCAGGACACCAAGGGGGGCTCCACCTGCATCGTCTCCAACTTCACACCCAGTAGTCCAGGCCGTATGGTATTAAAAGCACTGGAGAAGTCAAAAAACATGACCCTCACACTGCTCGCAGGCTTGTCTAGGTGGGTGTGGGCTCGGTTTAGCAGGTAGATGACTGCGTCCTCCACTCCCAGTTGGGGCTGGTAGGCGAATTGGAGTGGGTCCAGGTGGGGCTTGACTGTAGGGCGGAGTTGTTCCAGGACCAACCTCTCCATGGTTTTCATGATATGGGAGGATCCATATCCATATCCATATAATCCAGTGTGGGTGGCACTGGGATCAGTTGGGTAAAGTATCTAAGTATCTTGCCCAAGGACGCACCTGCAGTGAGTAGGATGGCGGAAGCTGGGATCGAACCTGGAACCCTCAAGTTGCTTCCACAGCCGCTCTACCAACTGAGCCACGCTGCCCGAAAGATACAAAGACCCAAGTTAATCCAACCCAAGGCATGCTTGCTCAACCATAACTATATTGGTGTGCATAATAAAGTCGTGTCTTTTAATTTAAATAATACAATGGTTCCTGTGGCAAGTAAGAAATGACAACAACAATGTTACGCACAAGAAATGATCAGAAGTGCAATTTAAAATAAACTTTATATACTTAACAAAATCAGGTAAATTTAAGTAACACAGCAATCTCTTAATTCAATATGTTTCTTTTTCTTGTTTCACCTGCAGCCAAATGGAAGATTTGAAGTTGGGAAGAAGATTTGTCTGAGCATTTCTGGTCACCATCCAGAGACATGGCAGCCTTCATGGAGCAGTAAGTTTCCTCTGACACAAGTAACTGTTGGTCATGCGCGTTTAAAAAACATACTATGAGGTAGTGTTGAGCTGAAACAGGGGCACGTATTTGGGGAAACACTTATTTTCGCGGAAAATGCATCTCATTCCCTTAATGGCCATAATAATCTATAAATACAAACCCAGTTTCCATATAAGTTGGGAAATGGTGTTAGATGTAAATATAAACAGAATACAATGATTTGCAAATCCTTTTCAACCCATATTCAGTTGAATATGCTACAAAGACAACATATTTGATGTTCAAACTGATAAACCTTTTTTTTTTAAGCCAATAATCATTACCGTAATTTTCGGAGTATAAGTCGCACCAGAGTATAAGTCGCACCTGCCGAAAATGCATAATAAAGAAGGAAAAAACATATAAATCACACTAGAGCCCGAAAAATACGGTAACTTTAGAATTTGATGCCAGCAACACGTGACAAAGAAGTTGGGAAAGGTGGCAATAAATACTGATAAAGTTGAGGAATGCTCATCAAAGACTTATTTGGAACATCCCACAGGTGAACAGGCAAATTGGGAACAGGTGGGTGCCATGATTGGGTATAAAAGTAGATTCCATGAAATGCTCAGTCATTCACAAACAAGGATGGGGCGAGGGTCACCACTTTGTCAACAAATGCGTGAGCAAATTGTTGAACAGTTTAAGAAAAACCTTTCTCAACCTGGTATTGCAAGGAATTTAGGGATTTCACCATCCATGGTCCGTAATATCATCAAAGGGTTCAGAGAATCTGCAGAAATCACTGCACGTAAGCAGCTAAGCCCGTGACCTTCGATCCCTCAGGCTGTACTGCATCAACAAGCGACATCAGTGTGTAAAGGATATCACCACATGGGCTCAGGAACACTTCAGAAACCCACTGTCAGTAACTACAGTTGGTTGCTACATCTGTAAGTGCAAGTTAAAACTCTCCTATGGAAGGCGAAAACCGTTTATCAACAACACCCAGAAACGCCGTCGGCTTCGCTGGGCCTGAGCTCATCTAAGATGGACTGATACAAAGTGGAAAAGTGTTCTGTGGTCTGACGAGTCCACATTTCAAATTGTTTTTGGAAACTGTGTACGTCGTGTCCTCCGGACCAAAGAGGAAAAGAACCATCCGGATTGTTATAGGCGCAAAGTTGAAAAGCCAGCATCTGTGATGGTATGGGGGTGTATTAGTGCCCAAGACATGGGTAACTAACACATCTGTGAAGGCGCCATTAATGCTGAAAGGTACATACAGGTTTTGGAGCAACATATGTTGCCATCCAAGCAACGTTACCATGGACGCCCCTGCTTATTTCAGCAAGACAATGCCAAGCCACGTGTTACATCAACGTGGCTTCATAGTAAAAGAGTGCGGGTACTAGACTGGCCTGCCTGTAGTCCAGACCTGTCTCCCATTGAACATTTGTGGCGCATTATGAAGCCTAAAATACCACAACGGAGACCCCCTGACTGTTGAACAACTTAAGCTGTACATCAAGCAAGAATGGGAAAGAATTCCACCTGAGAAGCTTAAAAAATGTGTCTTCTCAGTTAAAGTTAAAGTTAAAGTACCAATGATTGTCACACACACACTAGGTGTGGCGAGATTATTCTCTGCATTTGACCCATCACCCTTGATCACCCCCTGGGAGGTGAGGGGAGCAGTGGGCAGCAGCGGTGGCCGCGCCCGGGAATCATTTTGGTGATTTAACCCCCAATTCCAACCCTTGATGCTGAGTGCCAAGCAGGGAGGTAATGGGTCCCATTTTTATAGTCTTTGGTATGACTCGGCCGGTTCCCAAACGTTTACTGAGTGTTGTTAAAAGGAAAGGCCATGTAACACAGTGGTGAACATGCCCTTTCCCAACTACTTTGGCACATGTTGCAGCCATGAAATTCTAAGTTAATTATTATTTGCAAAAAAAAGAAAAAGTTTATGAGTTTGAACATCAAATATCTTGTCTTTGTAGTGCATTCAATTGAATATGGGTTGAAAATGATTTGCAAATCATTGTATTCCGTTTATATTTACATCTAACACAATGTCCCTACTCATATGGAAACGGGGTTTGTAAAAAGGTATGACAATGCGCTCAATTGACGAGATAATACACAAGAGTGGGTCCATGAAAACGAGACAATGTTTGGACATTACTTTTAGGAAAACTGCAGTGACAAAATGATTTTTTGTTCAACTGAGTCACAAAACAATGCAAGTGCATTTTGAAATGTTTTATGACTTTGCATGCCCATGACCCAAAGATGAGGTTTTGACTATTGAGTTTCTTTCCAAAAGCTGAAAATAAAAACTATGAAAAGTTCAATTACAATAAGATAAGATACACCTATGATTATTCTAATTTACATTTAACAATTTTCCTTGTGGTGTAGGTGATTTGTATTGGATATGCGTTGGTGTAAATTTAGTCTAAATTTTGCTCTATAGTTAAATTTTTAACTTCGTTTTTGAGTATGCCTGCAAAACGGTTTATTTGAGGAAGCTGTCCTTTTCAATGCAAATGAATGCCTGGCCCCTGTGCACTGTTGAAATATGTACCGTATTTTTCGGACTATAAGTCGCAGTTTTTTTCATAGTTTGGCCCGGGGGTGCGACTTATACTCAGGAGCAACTTATGTGCAAAATTATTAACACATTACAGTAAAATATACCACTATTTAGCTCTTTCTTTATTTATTTTAAATTGCCTTTCAAATGTCTATTGTTGGTGTTGGGTTTAATCAAATAAATTTCCCCAAAAACTGCGACTTATACTCCAGTGCGACTTATATATGTTTTTTTCCTTCTTTATTATGCATTTTCGGCCGGTGCGACTTATACTCCGGAGCGACTTATACTTCGAAAAATACGGTATCTAGACATACAACACTGCTGATAAATCGCACAGTGTTTCTTAACCATAATGCCATTGTTGGGCTGCCAAAAATATTGTTTTTCGGTACCTCATTATAATAAACTTTTCTACCACTTGTGGCAGTAATGACAATATGAATCAAACAGAAGAAGTCTAGAGCTAAAGTCATAGAGAAGTCTTCATTTTTGCACTCAAGAAACTTAAGTGGTGAAGCTGTATTTTCATCCATCCATCCATTTTCTACCGCTTATCCCTTTTGGGGTCGCGGGGGGTGCTGGCGCCTATCTCAGCTGCATTCGGGCGGAAGGCGGTGTACACCCTGGACAAGTCGCCACCTCATCGCAGGGCCAACACAGATAGACAGACAACATTCACACACTAGGGCCAATTTAGTGTTGCCAATCAACCTATCCCCAGGTGCATGTCTTTGGAGGTAGGAGGAAGCCGGAGTACCCGGAGGGAACCCACACAGTCACGGGGAGAACAAGCAAACTCCACATAGACAGATCCCGAGCCCGGGATTGAACTCAGGACTACTCAGGACCTTCGTATTGTGAGGCACATGCACTAACCCCTGTGCCACCGTGATTTTCACTTTATTTTATTTTGACAGTTTAGTTAAACATATTCATTATTACTCCCGCCCGAATGCAGCTGAGATAGGCTCCAGCACCCCCTACGACTCCGAAAGGGACAAGCGGTAGAGAATGGATGGATGGATTAATAATTTAATTTATTAATTTTAGCACAACATAATTATATACAGTATACATGTATTTTTTGTTAGTTATTTTTGAGTCCCTTCTTATGCAGTATAATTGGTTAGTACTTATTTTTCTAATCAGCCTGACCTAGGCCTAAGGTTTATATGTTAAATAAATAATGGTTTTTGTAATTAACACATTATTTCAAGTCATTTGACGAGGTTGTAAACTGTAAGTAGGTTAGATATAATTATTGAATAAGATGAAAATCAAGAATAAGATTACTAATTCAGCGTTAATATTTATTTATGTCATAAGCCAAACACAGCTTGATTTAAAACGTTTCCATAGCTCCCTGTGAGTACACCAACGCAACACAGACAATCGTTCTTACACAAAATAAACAGTTAGGACACTGATAAACTGTGACTTGCAGCTTTCTTGTGTGGTCAACACGACCAACTTGGACTGGCCCGTGTTGACAAAATGGTGCCGAGTAAAATGTCATCGACAAATTAAGAAGGAAGTATTTATTCTGTAGAAATCTACAGTAAGCAGGTGGGAGATTAGAAAGCTCCAGGTTGCACCTTTTGATTTGACGCTTTGGCATTGTCTAATTAAGCGGTATAGCTCGGTTGGTAGAGCGGCCGTGCCAGCAACTTGAGGGTTGCAGGTTCGATCCCCGCTTCCGCCATCCTAGTCACTGCCGTTGTGTCCTTGGGCAAGACACTTGACCCACCTGCTCCCAGTGCCACCCACACTGCTTTAAAAATGTAAATTAGATATTGGGTTTCACAATGTAAAGCGCTTTGAGTCACTTGAGAAAAGCGCTATATAAATATAATTCACTTCACTTCATAATACAATAGTATCCAACATTGCAACAATATTTATAAGTCAGACAAAAGGAACATTTTTAGATAACAAAAACTGCATCACAATAGAATGTATTACAAACAACTACTGTAGATTTATGAAATAATGTAATAATATTGTTCAGCATTTACCTTCGAGAGCAGACTTTTGTAGGTGTGTCCTAGGGGCTGTTTCTCAGTCGTGTAACAATAGGAACTAGGAAATCGTTCTTTCTGTTTTGAGCTACTGGAAGTCAGAGTTCACAACAAGCGATATGTACAGATGAAACTCAAAAAATTTGAATATCGTGTTTATTCCAGCAGTAAGGTTTACAAGGTGAAACTAATACATGGCATAGGCTCCAACATAGTTAATGAAAACCTCAAATTGAAAATCTCTGAAAATTAGGGGTTTTCAAAAACTGTAAGCCATGGTCTTTAAAATGATAACAAATAAAGGCTTGACATATCTCACTTAGCATGTAATTATGTAATCATATATTAGTTTCACATTTGAAGTTGAATTGCTGACATGAATGAACTTTAGCACAACGTTCACATTTTTGAGTTTCAGCTGTATGTCTGTGTACCAAAGGTTATGCTCGATCGTGCAGTTTGTTGAGTCAAATTGAGTCCATTCAAGTAAATCCTCAGTCCAAAACATCGGATGACATCTTGAATTATGAAACAGACATTTCAAACCTCCATTTTCACTCGTGAAATGCATGGTGGCATTGATCTGCAAGTCTGCAAAATATTACCTTCTTGTTCTGCAGCCAAACTCATCTTTTAAGGCTTACTGTATTTTTTTTTTCTTTCAAGAAATGAAAATGAGTGCAAAGATTATTCAAAATATTTTAAATACACCCTTTAACTGGAGTAAACTGCGAGTAAAGTGCAGATGCACGGGGGATGTCCTTGTATAAATCCAAGCTTACGCAGCTAAAAAAAAACTAAACACCATGTGCTCTTATGTAACACCGTTCCTCGTCTGTTTTTTTTACAGCAGCCTAAATCTGGATAGATTACATAATCTTAAATGTGAATGCAAAGAGATAGACTTTATTAATATCGAGAGGGAAATGAAGGCATCACAGCAGCATAATGTACATACGTGTATATAAAATATATCTAGATAGGAGCTGTAAAGGTTAAAACACAAATTCTGTTTAGCAAGACAATTCTTTTAATGTGAGGTTAACACCTACAGTGAGGGGAAGTGAGTATTTTAACAATTCAAATATAGCAAAGTACAATAATGTGACCCCTTCAATACATAGCTATCAGCAAACAATGTTGCTTGTTGTATGTTGCAATGTTTTACTGTAGCTGATAGTCCAATCGATAAATGGCTGCAACACTTTTTAGGAGCATCCAGTAGCGAGTACTCTCAGATGACAGCCACCCTCTTCGGGTCTCTTGTGACATTTAATACCTGTAAATTCCACCGTCTTATTTCACTGCTTGGCATAGCCAGCAGGCTAAGCAGCTCCATTTCCTCGTTGTCAATGTAAGACGCCATGATGGAAAAATGTGAACAATGAGCAACAATTGAGTAAAATGTAGTGTTTCACTGAAATTTCATTGCGTTTGACTATAAAAGTTCTGATGACATTCCACGCGAAGTACGCTCCACCCAATTATTTAGCATACATTTAAGAAATATTTTTATCATTCTATTTATCCAAGTAAATATATTAAATACTATAACATTTTATATTTTTTAATATTTCATTTGACAGAGAGTTGGAGAAAATGTCTTTAGGATACATTTTTTTAATGACGTTCCAGACCTGGACATATTTTTAATTGAAGACCTCTGCCATACGATATGCATCTACCACCCATCTTCACATTCAACTTAATGGCAACGAGTACTTCCTGACTACAGCACCACACCTAGGACAAACTAGATTGAATGCATACTTGCAAATCCGACTCAGAAGTCAATCAGTCAATCAAACTTTATTTATATAACACTTCTTATGCACAGGACAGTTGCAACTAGGGATGTCCGATAATGGCTTTTTGCCGATATCCAATATTCCGATATTGTCCAACTCTTCAATTACCGATACCGATATCAACCGATACCGATATATACAGTCATGGAATTAACACATTATTATGCCTAATTTGGACAACCAGGTATGGGAAGATAAGGTCCTTTTTAAAAAAAAAAATAAGATAAACATTTTCTTGAATAAAAAAGAAAGTAAAACAATACAAAAACAGTTACATGGAAACTAGTAATTAATGAAAATGAGTAAAATTAACTGTTAAGGGTTAGTGGAGCAGCAGCACGCACAATCATGTGTGCTTACGGACTGTATCCCTTGCAGACTGTATTGATATATATTGATATATAATGTTGGAACCAGAATATTAATAACAGAAAGAAACAACCCTTTTGTGTGAATGAGTGTAGATGAGGGAGGGAGGTCAGGTCTGCATACTTTGCCTTCTTTCTCTCGTAGGCAGCTTCCAGTCCTGTCAGCTCAATCAGTACTACTGACTTCAGAGCTGCAGACCACAGCACCACATCTGGTCTTAAGGTGGTGCTGCATATGTGTCATTATAGCCAATGGCTAATTCCCATCTCCATCTCTAATGAATGGTTAATTAGGACTTCCCTCTTGGCAACCCTACAATTTTTTTTCAGTTTATTTCATTTCTCTTTATTTCTGAGGTTTTGTTTTGATTGTCTTCGTTAAAAGCTATTGAGTCCAAAGTTCACTTCATCCATCCATCCATCCATTTTCTACCGATTGTCCCTCGCTGGGTCACGGGGGTGGCTGGAGCCTATCCCAGTTGTATTCGGGCGGAAGGCGGGGTACACCCTGGACAAGTCGCCACCTCTTCAGCTCAACGTAAAAATGATCGACAACGTCACATGGTGCAAGTACAATTTCAGCAGGTGTGTTCTGTAAAATCTCAAGAAAACTTGCAGCCACTTCAGAAGTTAGGTAGTGTCTCCTCGCTGTTCTCACCGGGGACCCCCGTCGTTTGAGACAAAATACATAATTGAGGGCAGACACAGCCAGGTCAACAAAAGAGTACACACCATCAATGGACAGGCCATGGCTTATGACCAGGCCACACCAACAAAATGCAGAAGCAACTATTTCCAGATCAACACCGTATGAAAAAAAAAATCAACAACAGAAGGAGATAATGTCCGCAGTAACCTACCACGTAGCGAAGGACATACACTATTTGATTTCCTATTATGCAGCTCATTTTTATTTGACAGTTCTTGAAATATCTTGTGTGACATCATGCACAAAAGTGCAGTTTATTTGTTTTTAACTATTGTAGTGGCGTTCTGTACAAAAAGTACACTTTAATTTAGTGTTGTTTTGATAAGTCATCTTGGTGACATCATTCACAAAAGTGCACTTAGAACTTGTTTTAAAATGTCTCTGACAATCTTGCACTTTCTGTTTTGGAATGACACTGCTTAATAACTGTTTAATAAATACAGTTTTTGGTCAATTGACTTAGTTGTGATTTCCCTCTCTGCATGAAAGTTTAAAATGAGCTTATATTAATGCAGTATGAAGAAGAATGTTTTAATGTAGACACATAGAATCATCATACTGCTCTCATTATATGCATCAAGTGTTCATTCAAGGCTAAGGCAAAAAATCGAGATATATATCATGTATCGTGACATGGTCTAAAAATATCTAGATATTAATAAAAGGCCATATCGTCCAGCCCTCCTAACATATTGATGGTGACAGGTAACTTGTATTGTGGAAAATTCAATTATTAGTGTTTTGGGATATTTCTGAGATTTCTGAAGTTAACAGAATGAGTATAGAGGTGTCTGGTGTGCTCATGTGGTGTAATGATGACAGGGATGGGTGAATGTCCAAGTCCAGTGATGTGTGTGGTGGGCGGAGGTAGAACTGAACATATAGAATCTAGGACACGAGGAACGTCAATCAGTGACGGACAGCTGAGCTGGTTCAGGTGTGGGGAAATTAGCATGCTGAACGCCAAACGCCAGGTTCGCCGACAGCCTGCTGTTTAAGTGGAAGAGCCCTTCTTATGAGGGGCCGTTAGGGACATTATTCAGAATTACCTCTTACATACACTACTGAAATGCTCTCACATAAACAACTGAAATCTTTTTCTTTTATACACACTACTGAAACACTCTTATAAACACTACTGAAACACTCTTATAAACACTACTGAAATGCTCTTACCGGTACATACACTACTGAAATGCTCTTATAAATACTACTGAAACACTCTTATAAACACTACTGAAACACTCTTACATACACTACTGAAACACTCTTATAAACACTACTGAAATGCTCTTACATACACTACTGAAACACTCTTATAAACACTACTGAAATGCTCTTACATATACCGTACTACTGAAACACTCTTATAAACACTACTGAAACACTCTTATAAACACTACTGAAACACTCTTATAAACACTACTGAAACATTCTTACATACACTACTGAAACACTCTTATAAACACTACTGAAACATTCTTACATACACTACTGAAACACTCTTATAAACACTACTGAAACACTCTTACATACACTACTGAAACACTCTTATAAACATTACTGAAATGTTTTTGTCTCACGCACACACACACACACACCTGGAATTATTTTTCACTAGTATGTATAAACGGATTTCACCTGTGTGTGTGTATGTGCTTTTTACACGTCTGTGTGAGAGACAACAATTTCAGTAGTATGTGTGCAAAGATTTGGTGCCTTTCTCCTCCCGACAGCCAAGCAGCCTGGAGCAAATGTTACCTTGCGAGTTTACACTGCAGCATCATCAAGTGCAATGTTTCAGTTCATGGACATCGAAGCAAGAGGAGGAAAAGGTAATTAGACATTATTTATTTCTAAATGATTGTTGAATCCCTCGAAATGTAAGGCGACATGGCATTGTAGTGCGCTACAATGGTAACATGTCGAAATGTGAGTCACGTCGTGGTACGTCAGTAGCTAATCAAATACTAATGATAATGGATTACAATTATTTAGCGTTTTTCTATCGACTTGATAAGGGGTCCCCAAACTACGGCCCGCGGGCCGGTTACGGTCCACCAAAGTCCAATATCTGGTCCGCTGGGGGAAAAAAAGTTGTATTATTATTTTCAATCTGTCTTTTCTAATCCATTTTTTGGTGTCCCCTAGCCGCTCAGGCAAATCATATTGTCTAAAAATGCATTTCCCTGTATGACTTATATTGTCTTGGCTGTTTTCATGTGATCTGATTGTTACATTCTTATTCCAGAGTCACCACACAGCTGCATGACCTTTTCAACAAGGACAGAATAAACAACCTCTGGATTCATGGAACTTCTTTGCACACAAATATATTAATTGGAATATTCAATCAATTTCACATAAACATATTAAATATCCTTTTTTTTTTGCTCAAAAAAGGTTCCTTATGCCTCATTGGCGTTGTTAGGCCTGTTTTAGGGGGGCTCAAAATATTCTTAAACCCCCTTAAATAATTTGGGGACAATTTTTTATTTTTTTTTTACAAATACATGCGTTTATATATATGAGTTTAAATAAATAATTATATAACCTGTCATTATTCACTCAGTTTCCCCTCACTTCATAGCGTAAGGTAGAGAGCCCCTTTAGTGCGTCGGTATCCAATCCATTCCACTTGTTCATATAGAAAATGCCCACATCACTCAAAATCCAGTCCGCATTTTCTTTGCGACCTTGCATATATATATAAGAAAAACCCAGACACCATCTTCGTAGTCATTTTTCTCCTGCGTGGACTTCCGTCTTCCTTTACAATGAGTGAAGCTGCACGAAACCTTGTGTCTGCAATTGTAAATAATTTAGTTTTTAAGTTTTGTGTTTCTGGTAGAGTCTATATAAAGTAATATACATTATCCTATTGTTAAAATAATGAAAAACACATCATTAAATATATTTGTTATATTGTATTGTATTTTTAGAGGGAGGAAAAACCAAGACATTTAATATCAAATGTAAAATTAATAAATACATAAAAAGAAAAAGAAAAACAATGGTTAAAAGCCATTGTCCCGGGGAGCATTTCATTTCGTCACGTGCATTTTTTTTACCGTCCCCGGGACTACGTTCATCTCAAGCCCTGGAAGTTACATTTTATTGTTTGCATTATTTGTTTCAGCATTGCACTTTGAAGATGATCCCTCAGCTCTTTTTCAGATCAGCAGACGGACTCTAAGTCTTTCTTATTTACAGTATATATATACCTTTCTCATTTCTATTCAGACTTCCATATATATTTAATTTCCTTAACGGCTTGCCATAATATATATATATATATATATATATATATATATATATATATATATATATATATATATATATATATATTTAAGCCAAATTATCCCGATCCAGATATTATTTTAATTCAAGTAACTAAGTAATATTTCCAGGGCTTTAATTTACAACCATTTTAGTCACATATGTGCCAAAGATGTAATCTGTGCAACTTCAAAATATTTGGGAACAAACAATTATTGTATTGTGAGCTAAAGTGGTGGCATTAGCCTCTATGTTGTGAATTAATAACATAAAGGTTAATGCCACCACTTTCGTTGTGTTTCAGTGTATCTTGAAGGATCATGCAAGTAATTGTTTCTTGTTAATGCTGTAAACAAAATATTACTGTGCAAAGCCATGTTTGTTGTTGTACTGAACACAGATTGAAAATAAACCGACTGAAATAATAATAATAACAATGAATTATTTATAAGTCTTTGGTAGCCGTTTGTGAAGTGTTTTGCTCGTGCGCTACGTTCGCTCGCATCCTGTGCATCTCCTGGGGGCTAAGCCCCCCCTGTCCTTAAAAGCTAGTGACGCCCCTGTTATGCCTTATTATTTATATACTTTTCAATGCTTCTTGTAGTCAGACAATATATATTGTTTGTCTAAAATTATAGTTTAAGTTAATGTGTTAATATTTACACCTAGCCTAAATACAATAATCATAAGACAAAAAAATTGTGTAGCACAAACATTTGGGACAAGTTTGGGGAGATTTTGACAAAGTGTGTGTGATGGTGGGGGCTGGATGACATTACTCGTCAGAACATAAAATAACTTAAAAACCTCAACGGTAGAAACATAAATGTTTACAGCACAAACATATTGCAGTGTTATTTTGATATTTGCAATAATAAAGTGGGCAACTTCATATACAGGTAAAAGCCAGTAAATTAGAATATTTTGAAAAACTTGATTTATTTCAGTAATTGCATTCAAAAGGTGTAACTTGTACATTATATTTATTCATTGCACACAGACTGATGCATTCAAATGTTTATTTCATTTCATTTTGATGATTTGAAGTGGCAACAAATGAAAATCCAAAATTCCGTGTGTCACAAAATTAGAATATTACTTAAGGCTAATACAAAAAAGGGATTTTTAGAAATATTGGCCAACTGAAAAGTATGAAAATGAAAAATATGAGCATGTACAATACTCAATACTTGGTTGGAGCTCCTTTTGCCTCAATTACTGCGTTAATGCGGCGTGGCATGGAGTCGATGAGTTTCTGGCACTGCTCAGGTGTTATGAGAGCCCAGGTTGCTCTGATAGTGGCCTTCAACTCTTCTGCGTTTTTGGGTCTGGCATTCTGCATCTTCCTTTTCACAATACCCCACAGATTCTCTATGGGGCTAAGGTCAGGGGAGTTGGCGGGCCAATTTAGAACAGAAATACCATGGTCCGTAAACCAGGCACGGGTAGATTTTGCGCTGTGTGCAGGCGCCAAGTCCTGTTGGAACTTGAAATCTCCATCTCCATAGAGCAGGTCAGCAGCAGGAAGCATGAAGTGCTCTAAAACTTGCTGGTAGACGGCTGCGTTGACCCTGGATCTCAGGAAACAGAGTGGACCGACACCAGCAGAGGACATGGCACCCCAAACCATCACCCAACCATGCAAATTTTGCATTTCCTTTGGAAATCGAGGTCCCAGAGTCTGGAGGAAGACAGGAGAGGCACAGGATCCACGTTGCCTGAAGTCTAGTGTAAAGTTTCCACCATCAGTGATGGTTTGGGGTGCCATGTCATCTGCTGGTGTCGGTCCACTCTGTTTCCTGAGATCCAGGGTCAACGCAGCCGTCTACCAGCAAGTTTTAGAGCACTTCATGCTTCCTGCTGCTGACCTGCTCTATGGAGATGGAGATTTCAAGTTCCAACAGGACTTGGCGCCTGCACACAGCGCAAAATCTACCCGTGCCTGGTTTACGGACCATGGTATTTCTCTTCTAAATTGGCCCGCCAACTCCCCTGACCTTAGCCCCATAGAAAATCTGTGGGGTATTGTGAAAAGGAAGATGCAGAATGCCAGACCCAAAAACGCAGAAGAGTTGAAGGCCACTATCAGAGCAACCTGGGCTCTCATAACACCTGAGCAGTGCCAGAAACTCATCGACTCCATGCCACGCCGCATTAACGCAGTAATTGAGGCAAAAGGAGCTCCAACCAAGTATTGAGTATTGTACATGCTCATATTTTTCATTTTCATACTTTTCAGTTGGCCAACATTTCTAAAAATCCCTTTTTTGTATTAGCCTTAAGTAATATTCTAATTTTGTGACACACGGAATTTTGGATTTTCATTTGTTGCCACTTCAAATCATCAAAATTAAATGAAATAAACATTTGAATGCATCAGTCTGTGTGCAATGAATAAATATAATGTACAAGTTACACCTTTTGAATGCAATTACTGAAATAAATCAAGTTTTTCAAAATATTCTAATTTACTGGCTTTTACCTGTATGTCTGTATAACAGGTTCCTTATTTATTTATTTTTTTACCAAATGTTAATTTGCAGAATACACTGCACAAGAGAAGAAAACATTTTAACAAACCTTATATATCACATATTGTTCACTGAATAAAGTGCAGAATTGAAGTGAAAATGTCTATTCCATAGTTGCCATCATTTTCAAGTGGGTTCACTTGTTGAAAAATGTTCATTGTTGTCTCATTAATGTTTACATCTATGTCTGGAATTACACACCGACAAGTATTGAAAGCATATGAATAATAAGACATAAGGAACCTTTCTGAGTCAAAAAAGGTTGTTTTCAACACACTGTTGAAAATAATAATCACAATGTTTCTATGTGAAATTGATTGAATATTCCAATTAATATATTTGTGTGCAGAGAAGTTCCATGAATCCAGAGGTTGTTTATTCTGTCCTTGTTGAAATGGTCACGCAGTTGTGTGGTGACTCTGGAATAAGAATGTAACAATCAGATCACATGAAAACAGCCAAGACAATATAAGTCATACAGGGAAATGCATTTTTAGACAATATGATTTGCCTGAGCGGCTAGGGGACACCAAAAAATGGATTAGAAAAGACAGATTGAAAATAATAATACAACTTTTTTCCCCCCAGCGGACCAGATATTGGACTTTGGTGGACCGTAACCGGCCCGCGGGCCGTAGTTTGGGGACCCCTTATCAAGTCGATAGAAAAACGCTAAATAATTGTAATCCATTATCATTAGTATTTGATTAGCTACTGACGTACCACGACGTGACTCACATTTCGACATGTTACCATTGTAGCGCACTACAATGCCATGTCGCCTTACATTTCGAGGGATTCAACAATCATTTAGAAATAAATAATGTCTAATTACCTTTTCCTCCTCTTGCTTCGATGTCCATGAACTGAAACATTGCACTTGATGATGCTGCAGTGTAAACTCGCAAGGTAACATTTGCTCCAGGCTGCTTGGCTGTCGGGAGGAGAAAGACACCTGTGTGGCCGCTCAGGTGCCGCGTCCTGCAGGGGCGACCCACGGCGGCAGCCCGACACACATACTACTGAAATTGTTGTCTCTCACACGGACGTGTAAAAAGCACACACACACACACAGGTGAAATCCGTTTGTACATACTAGTGAAAAATAATTCCAGGTGTGTGTGCGTGAGACAAAAACATTTCAGTAGTGTTTATAAGAGTGTTTCAGTAGTGTTTATAAGAGTGTTTCAGTAGTGTATGTAAGAATGTTTCAGTAGTGTTTATAAGAGTGTTTCAGTAGTGTATGTAAGAATGTTTCAGTAGTGTTTATAAGAGTGTTTCAGTAGTGTATGTAAGAATGTTTCAGTAGTGTTTATAAGAGTGTTTCAGTAGTGTTTATAAGAGTGTTTCAGTAGTATATGTAAGAGCATTTCAGTAGTGTTTATAAGAGTGTTTCAGTAGTGTATGTAAGAGCATTTCAGTAGTGTTTATAAGAGTGTTTCAGTAGTGTATGTAAGAATGTTTCAGTAGTGTTTATAAGAGTGTTTCAGTAGTGTATGTAAGAGTGTTTCAGTAGTGTTTATAAGAGTGTTTCAGTAGTGTTTATAAGAGTGTTTCAGTAGTGTATGTAAGAATGTTTCAGTAGTGTTTATAAGAGTGTTTCAGTAGTGTATGTAAGAATGTTTCAGTAGTGTTTATAAGAGTGTTTCAGTAGTGTATGTAAGAATGTTTCAGTAGTGTTTATAAGAGTGTTTCAGTAGTGTTTATAAGAGTGTTTCAGTAGTATATGTAAGAGCATTTCAGTAGTGTTTATAAGAGTGTTTCAGTAGTGTATGTAAGAGCATTTCAGTAGTGTTTATAAGAGTGTTTCAGTAGTGTATGTAAGAATGTTTCAGTAGTGTTTATAAGAGTGTTTCAGTAGTGTATGTAAGAGTGTTTCAGTAGTGTTTATAAGAGTGTTTCAGTAGTATATGTAAGAGCATTTCAGTAGTGTTTATAAGAGTGTTTCAGTAGTGTGTATAAAAGAAAAAGATTTCAGTTGTTTGTGTGAGAGCATTTCAGTAGTGTATGTAAGAGGTAATTCTGAATAATGTCCCTAACGGCCCCTCATACCTTCTGGCTCAAATAGATGTCTTCTCTCCCAGAACACATCAAAGTTGTGTAAGAAAACATCTCAAAAGGGATGTGCTTTCTTCCGCCTTCACCAATAACTTGCATGAGATATTCTATATATACACATTTATACTATTTTTGTGTAATTTGTTTTTATCTTGTCTCTTTCAGTACGAACTGCTCTGATTGCCATAATTGGATTCATGCCAACTAAAGGAGAGGGTGCAATTGGATCTCTTGATTACACACCAGAAGAGAGGAGGGTCCTCGCAAAAAAGTAAGATTTGTAGCTGAAACCTTGCTAATATTTATTAACTACATAACATAAATTGTTGTGTTAGCATAACATAACGGCACAGTTTGCAGAATTGTTTTATTTCAGCAGCACTGGAGTGTTTTTTATGAGGGGCCGTTAGGGACATTATTCAGAATTACCTCTTACATACACTACTGAAATGCTCTCACACAAACAACTGAAATCTTTTTCTTTTATACACACTACTGAAACACTCTTATAAACACTACTGAAACACTCTTATAAACACTACTGAAACACTCTTATAAACACTACTGAAACACTCTTATAAACACTACTGAAACACTCTTATAAACACTACTGAAACATTCTTACATATACACTACTGAAACACTCTTATAAACACTACTGAAATGCTCTTACATACACTACTGAAACACTCTTATAAACACTACTGAAACACTCTTATAAACACTACTGAAACACTCTTATAAACACTACTGAAATGCTCTTACATACACTACTGAAACACTCTTATAAACACTACTGAAACACTCTTATAAACACTACTGAAACGCTCTTATAAACACTACTGAAACACTCTTATAAACACTACTGAAACGCTCTTATAAACACTACTGAAACACTCTTACATAAACTACTGAAACACTCTTATAAACACTACTGAAACAAACTTACATACACTACTGAAACACTCTTATAAACACTACTGAAACACTCTTATAAACACTACTGAAACACTCTTATAAACACTACTGAAATGCTCTTACATACACTACTGAAACACTCTTATAAACACTACTGAAACACTCTTATAAACACTACTGAAACGCTCTTATAAACACTACTGAAACACTCTTATAAACACTACTGAAACGCTCTTATAAACACTACTGAAACACTCTTACATAAACTACTGAAACACTCTTATAAACACTACTGAAACGCTCTTATAAACACTACTGAAACACTCTTATAAACACTACTGAAACGCTCTTATAAACACTACTGAAACACTCTTACATAAACTACTGAAACACTCTTATAAACACTACTGAAACAAACTTACATACACTACTGAAACACTCTTATAAACACTACTGAAACACTCTTATAAACACTACTGAAACACTCTTATAAACATTACTGAAATGTTTTTGTCTCACGCACACACGCACACACCTGGAATTATTTTTCACTAGTATGTATAAATGGATTTCACCTGTGTGTGTGTGTGTGCTTTTTACATGTGCGTGTGAGAGACAACAATTTCAGTAGTATGTGTGCAAAGATTTCAGTTATATGTATGAGCGCATCTTACCAGTGTGTATGCAAGCATCTTACTAGTGTGTGTGAGCGATGTTGCATTCCGGTTCCGGTCACCAATAATCCCCGCCCCTTTTCAGACAGGTTTTTTTTTTTTTTTTTAAAGCCAAGTTGTTGACAAAATGTCTGCGGACAAGTAGCTTAACCGAGGCGGGAGCTCCACTTCATAATTTGAGGGCTTCAGCGGAGAATATAAGAAGACTTTCAATGCAACAAGGGTCGCCCCTGCAGGATGCGCACCTGAGCGGCCACACAGGTGTCTTTCTCCTCCCGACAGCCAAGCAGCCTGGAGCAAATGTTACCTTGCGAGTTTACACTGCAGCATCATCAAGTGCAACATTTCAGTTCATGGACATCGAAGCAAGAGGAGGAAAAGGTAATTAGACATTATTTATTTCTAAATGATTGTAGAATCACACGAAATGTAAGGCGACATGGCATTGTAGTGAGCTACAATGGTAACATGTCGAAATGTGAGTCACGTCGTGGTACGTCAGTAGCTAATCAAATACTAATGATAATGGATTACATTTATTTAGCGCTTTTCTATCGACTTGATAAGGGGTCCCCAAACTACGGCCCGCGGGCCGGTTACTGCTTGCCAAAGTCCAACATCCGGTTCGCTGGAGAAAAAAAAAGTTGTATTATTATTTTCAATCTGTCTTTTCTAATCCATATTTTGGTGTCCCCTAGCCGCTCAGGCAAATCATATTGTCTAAAAATGCATTTCCCTGTATGACTTATATCGTCTTAGCTGTTTTCATGTGATCTGATTGTTACATTCTTATTCCAGAGTCACCACACAACTGCGTGACCATTTCAACAAGGACAGAATAAACAGCCTCTGGATTCATGGAACTTCTCTGCACACAAATATATTAATTGGAACATTCAATCAATTTCACATAGAAACATTGTGATTATTATTTTCAACAGTGTGTTGAAAACAACCTTTTTTGACTCAGAAAGGTTCCTTATGTCTTATTATTCATATGCTTTCAATACTTGTCGGTGTGTAATTCCAGACATAGATGTAAACATTAATGAGACAACAATGAACATTTTTCAATTTGATGGCAACTATGGAATAGACACTTTCACTTCAATTCTGCACTTTATTCAGTGAACAATGGAATTATAAGGTTTGTTAAAATGTTTTCTTCACTTGTGCAGTGTATTCTGCAAATTAACATTTTGTTTAACCATTTTGTAAAAACTAAGTAAATAAGGAACCTGTTATACAGACCTGTATGAGGTTGCCCACTTTATTATTGCAAATATCAAAATAACACTACAGTGCCCCTCCCGAAAATCTCCCGGGGCAACCATTCTACCAAATTTCTCCCGATTTTCACCCGGACAACAATATTAAGGGCGTGCCGTCATGGCACTGCTTTTAGCGTCCTCTACAACCTGTCGACGCATCCGCTTTTTCACCATACAAACAGCGTACCGGCCCAGACACATGTACTGTATTTTTCGGATTATAAATCGCAGTTTTTTTCATAGTTTGGCCAGGGGTGCGACTTATACTCAGGGGCGACTTATGTGTGAAATGATTAACACATTACCGTAAAATATCAAATAATATTATTTAGCTCATTCACGCAAGAGACTGACGTATAAAATTTCATGGGATTTAGCGATTAGGAGTGACAGATTGTATAGCATGTTCTATATGTTATAGTTATTTGAATGACTCTTACCATAATATGTTACGTTAACATACCAGTTGGTTATTTATGCCTCATATAACGTACACTTATTCAGCCTGTTGTTCACTATTCTTGATTTGTTTTAAATTGCCTTTCAAATGTCTATTCTTGCTGTTGGCTTTTATCAAATAAATGTCCCCAAAAAATGCGACTTATATATGTTTTTTTCCTTCTTTATTATGCATTTCTGGCCGGTAAATGGTAAATGGGTTATACTTGTATAGCGCTTTTCTACCTTCAAGGTACTCAAAGCGCTTTGA
This sequence comes from Nerophis lumbriciformis, assembly GCF_033978685.3. NCBI lineage: Eukaryota > Metazoa > Chordata > Actinopteri > Syngnathiformes > Syngnathidae > Nerophis > Nerophis lumbriciformis. The sequence continues at coordinate 26,016,126 of NC_084581.2, read as the reverse complement.
CACTATTTCCACATTAACCCATTCACACACACATTCACACACTGATAGTGGGAGCTGCCATGCAAGGCCCTAACCACGACCCATCAGGAGCAAGGGTGAAGTGTCTTGCTCAAGGACACAACGGACGTGACAAGGTTGATAGAAGGTGGGGATTGAACCAGGAACCCTCAGGTTGCTGGCACGGCCACTCTCCCAACCGCGCCACGCCGGTGCGACTTATACTCCGAAAAATACGGTAGTCCTGAGTTCAGTCCCAGGCTCGGGATCTTTTCTGTGTGGAGTTTGCATGTTCTCCCCGTGACTGCGTGGGTTCCCTCCGGGTACTCCGGCTTCCTCCCACCTCCAAAGACATGCACCTGGGGATAAGTTGATTGGCAACACTAAATGGTCCCTAGTGTGTGAATGTGAGTGTGAATGTTGTCTGTCTTTCTGTGTTGGCCCTGCGATGAGGTGGTGACTTGTCCAGGGTGTAGTGCCTTCCGCCCCAATGCAGCTGAGATACGCTCCAGCACCTCCCACGGCCCCAAAAAAGGGACAAGCGATAGAAAATGGATGGATGCATGGATGTTTACTGCGATGAGGTGGAGACTTGTCCAGGGTGTATCCCGCCTTCCGCCCGATTGTAGCTGAGATAGGCTCCAGCGACCCCGAAGGGAATAAGCGGTAGAAAATGGATGGATGGATGGGCATGGATGTTTACATTTATTTTGACGGCACATTTTATATTCTTGCCAAACTGTCTTTTAACATCTACTTGTTTGGACAGCTAAAATGTAAACAAATAAGCTGAACATATGCCTTGTATGACACCTGGCTTAAGTTTATTGCACAAACCCCTTACCATTGCAAATATTAAAACAACACGGCCATTGGTTTGTGCTCTAAAAAAAAAGTGTTTGTGCTGTTAAGTTTGTTGTTATTCCAAAATAGATTTTCTGACTGGTGATGTCATCCAGCCCCCCCACCTCCTCAAAATCCTCCCAAACTTGTCCCAATTGTTTGTGCTGAATATTTTTTGGGTCCAAAATTATAGTTTAAGTTAATGTGTTAATATTTACACCTAGCCCCAAACCTAAATACAATAATCACAAACAAAAACATTGTGTATCACAAACGTTTGGGGAGATTTTGACAAAGTGTGTGTGATAGATGACATTACTAGTCAGAACATGTATTTTAAAATAACTTAAAAACCTCAACGGTAGAAACATAAATGTTCACAGCACAAACGTATCGCAGTGTTATTTTGATATTTGCAATAATAAAGTGGGCAACCTCATACAGGTCTGTATAACAGGTTCCTTATTTACTTAGTTTTTACAAAATGGTTAAACAAAATGTTAATTTGCAGAATACACTGCACAAGTGAAGAAAACATTTTAACAAACCTTATAATTCCATTGTTCACTGAATAAAGTGCAGAATTGAAGTGAAAGTGTCTATTCCATAGTTGCCATCAAATTGAAAAATGTTCATTGTTGTCTCATTAATGTTTACATCTATGTCTGGAATTACACACCGACAAGTATTGAAAGCATATGAATAATAAGACATAAGGAACCTTTCTGAGCCAAAAAAGGTTGTTTTCAACACACTGTTGAAAATAATAATCACAATGTTTCTATGTGAAATTGATTGAATGTTCCAATTAATATATTTGTGTGCAGAGAAGTTCCATGAATCCAGAGGCTGTTTATTCCGTCTTTGTTGACTCTGGAATAAGAATGTAACAATCAGATCACATGAAAACAGCCAAGACAATATAAGTCATACAGGGAAATGCATTTTTAGACAATATGATTAGCCTGAGCGGCTAGGGGACACCAAAATATGGATTAGAAAAGACACATTGAAAATTATAATACAAAATATTTTTTTCCAGCGGGCCGGATGTTGGACTTTGGCGGGCCGTAGTTTGGGGACCCCTTATCTAGTCGATAGAAAAGCGCTAAATAAATGTAATCCATTATCATTAGTATTTGATCAGCTACTGACGTACCACGACGTGACTCACATTTCGACATGTTACCATTGTAGCGCACTACAATGCCATGTCGCCTTACATTTCGAGGGATTCAACAATCATTTAGAAATAAATAATGTCTAATTACCTTTTCCTCCTCTTGCTTCGATGTCCATGAACTGAAACGTTGCACTTGATGATGCTGCAGTGTAAACTCGCAAGGTAACATTTGCTCCAGGCTGCTTGGCTGTCGGGAGGAGAAAGACACCTGTGTGGCCGCTCAGGTGCGCGTCCTGCAGGGGCGACCCTTGTTGCATTGAAAGTCTTCTTATATTCTCCGCTGAAGCCCTCAAATTATGAAGTGGAGCTCCCGCCTCGGTTAAGCTACTTGTCGGCAGACATTTTGTCAACAACTTGGCTTTAAAAAAAAAAAAAAAAAAAAAAAACTTGTCTGAAAAGGGGCGGGGATTATTGGTGACCGGAACCGGAATGCAACATCGCTCACACACACTACTAAGATGCTCTTACACACACTGGTGAAATGCTTGCATACACACTGGTAAGATGCGCTCATACACATCTTTGCACACATACTACTGAAATTGTTGTCTCTCACATGGACGTGTAAAAAGCACACACACACACAGGTGAAATCCGTTTATACATACTAGTGAAAAATAATTCCAGGTGTGTGTGCGTGTGTGTGTGTGTGTGTGCCTGAGACAAAAACATTTCAGTAGTGTTTATAAGAGTGTTTCAGTAGTGTATGTAAGAATGTTTCAGTAGTGTTTATAAGAGTGTTTCAGTAGTGTATGTAAGAGTGTTTCAGTAGTGTTTATAAGAGTGTTTCAGTAGTGTATGTAAGAATGTTTTAGTAGTGTTTATAAGAGTGTTTCAGTAGTGTATGTAAGAATGTTTCAGTAGTGTTTATAAGAGTGTTTCAGTAGTGTGTATAAAAGAAAAACATTTCAGTTGTTTATGTGAGAGCATTTCAGTAGTGTATGTAAGAGGTAATTCTGAATAATGTCCCTAACGGCCCCTCATAGTTTTTGATGTGTTTTGTGGACTTGGAGAAGGCATTCGACCGTGTCCCTCGGGAAGTCCTGTGGGGAGTGCTCAGAGAGTATGGGGTATCGGACTGTCTGATTGTGGCAGTCCGCTCCCTGTATGCTCAGTGCCAGAGCTTGGTCCGCATTGCCGGCAGTTAAGTCGGACATGTTTCCAGTGAGGGTTGGACTACGCCAAGGCTGCCCTTTGTCACCGATTCTGTTCATAACTTTTATGGACAGAATTTCTAGGCGCAGTCAAGGCGTTGAGGGGATCTGGTTTGGTGGCTGCAGGATTAGGTCTCTGCTTTTTAAACATGATGTGGTCCTGATGGCTTCATCTGGCCAGGATCTTCAGCTCTCGCTGGATCGGTTCGCAGCCGAGTGTGAAGCGACTGGGATGAGAATCAGCACCTCCAAGTCCGAGTCCATGGTTCTCGCCCGGAAAAGGGTGGAGTGCCATCTCCGGGTTGGGGAGGAGATCTTGCCCCAAGTGGAGGAGTTCAAGTACCTCGGAGTCTTGTTCACGAGTGAGAGAAAAGTGGATCGTGAGATCGACAGGCGGATCGGTGCGGCGTCTTCAGTAATGGGGACGCTGTATCGATCCGTTGTGGTGAAGAAGGAGCTGAGCCGGAAGGCAAAGCTCTCAATTTACCGGTCGATCTACGTTCCCATCCTCACCTATGGTCATGAGCTTTGGGTTATGACCGAAAGGACAAGATCACGGGTACAAGCGGCCGAAATGAGTTTCCTCCGCCGGGTGGCGGGGCTCTCCCTTAGAGATAGGGTGAGAAGCTCTGTCATCTGGGGGGAGCTCAAAGTAAAGCCGCTGCTCCTCCACATCGAGAGGAGCCAGATGAGGTGGTTCGGGCATCTGATCAGGATGCCACCCGAACGCCTCCCTAGGGAGGTGTTTAGGGCACGTCCGACCAGTAGGAGGCCGTGGAGAAGACCCAGGACACGTTGGGAAGACTATGTCTCCCGGCTGTCCTGGGAACGCCTCGGGATCCCCCGGGAGGAGCTGGACGAAGTGGCTGGGGAGAGGGAAGTCTGGGCTTCCCTGCTTAGGCTGCTGCCCCCGCGACCCGACCTCGGATAAGCGGAAGAAGTTGGATGGATGGAGTGTTTTTGAGCATAGACAGCTTTTTAGGGTCATGCCACAGCACTTTGACTAGGCCACGACAAAACCTTAAATATTTTTTAAGATATTAAGGCTAAAATAAAAACAAATCATGAAAATTCTGTAGTGACCTTCAGTATGTTTATTAAGCCATCCAGAATAAAAAAAAGTTTTTGGACTGGCCTAGTTGACTTGCTGGCATGTACTGCTGGGCTTCATTGAGGTCTTTTCTGAAATTCTGTGTTAGATTTACACTAGATGTAAAGTAATACACACCTTTCCAAAAGTTCAACTTTAGTCTTGTGCGTCTATTGAATATTCTACCAAAAATCCAGGCGTAGGTGTTAATTTTGGTATAAGTTTCGACTTGCATGAAACATTTTACTTACAGGACCTTCTGTGTTGGCATCTCATTATATTTAAACTTTAGTCTTGTGCGTCTATTGAATATTCTACCAAAAATCCAGGCGTTGGTGTTAATTTAGGTCTAAGTTTCGACGAGCGTGAAACATTTGACTTACAGGACCTTCTGTGTTGGCATATCATTATATTTCATTTGTAACCATGCAGGTCCCAGGACTTCTGCTGTGAGACATGCAACTCTTCAATGCACTCAGCACTCCTGGCTTTGACCCCCGACAGCAGTCCAAGCCCAGGGGACCACATGGCAGAGGAGCTAGCCCAACAAATTAACTTCAAGGTAATAAATATTACGACCGCATAATTCAGTGTTGTGCCTAAAAAAACTAGTTTTATCTCTGGGGTTCCCTAAAATGTACAGACTCCAGCTCATCGGATATTTGCCTTTTTTAACTGATCGGCAATCAGCTGATGAGCTGCCAAGCCCAGTGGATCTTAACTGCAGCTGTGTTCCAGTGCTTGCACGGCTTAAGATTGTACTCGCGTGAAAGATTCCTTCAAAAGGGATATACACTCTGGAAACACAATTACATTTCTAGATTCCTTATACACACATGCAGAAGGTGCATACACGCTCCAAGTTGCTTCGTATCTTGCCAGAACATTGGCTCAAATTTTAGACTTAGTTGCAGTGCAAAACACTTCTAATATACTAATCCTCACCACCATGACGTGAAATAGTTCTTCCAAGTATTATTACTGGAAGACTAGAGAAAATGGAATAACTAAAGCATGCTACGCTAAAATTGGATCGGATCTGAGGCCAAAAATGTTGATCAGGATATCCTGAGTACCGTATTTTTCGGACTACGAGGTGCACCTAAAATCCTTTTATTTTCTCAAAAATCGACAGTGCGCCTTATAACCCGATGCGTCTAATGTACGGAATAATTCTGGTTTTGCTTACTGACCTCGAAGAAATTTTATTTGGTACATGGTGTAATAAGTGTGGTAGTCACACATAAGCGATATGTGTAGACTGCAATATGACGCCAGTAAACAACACCAAAACTTTAAATGTTCCATTGAAAATAAAGAACATTACACACAGCACTCAAAAATCTGTCAGAATGTTTTAATATGACTTTGAGGCCGCACCGCTTGATGGATTGTCGGCCCATTACGCTACCATAGTCAGAGATACAAGTATTACTATGGTGTGTGTATAAGGCCTGCAAAATGGCAGCCATTAGCAGACTTGTATAATATCTTTCGTTTTGTTTCACAATATTATGCAAAACCAATTTTTCTTACCTTCTGGTACCTGCTGATGTGTATTTGAGATCTGCATAAGTCCTGAAAATTTGCGCACAACCGCCACTGTAGTCTGTGGCGATGCCGTAGTCGGTAAGTGTCTTCCTCTGCTGTTGCCATTTCTAATATAAAGTAGCGTAAAGTTCTAACTTACTGTATATCTCGCTATGGAAGCACTTAAAACTACCAGTGTAGTGGGTTTACATCATTCACCCACGGAACTTTAGTTATTAGAGAGTTCCGGTCAGACGCTTTTTTACTGGACACATTTCCGGCGTTGTTGCACTCGTGAGCCACGGATGAGAAGATGCTGCTCCGTTGTAGATTTAAGTAAAGAGTGAATGTCATTAGCTGTCGAAGGTAAGCCACGTAAATAAGACTGCCCACAAAACGGCGCATCCTGAAGCGACTGTCAGAAATCGACTTGAAGATGATCTGTAAAACATCATCTATTTTGACATGTTCTGTACGCCACAAGGAAATGTTTTAAATTTAGAAAAAAATCATAATATGACCCTTTTAATGCGCCTTATAATCCGGTGCGCCTTTTGTATGAAAAAAGACCTGAATACAGCCGCTTATCTGCAGTGCGCCTTATAATCCGGTGCGCCCTATGGTCCAGAAAATATGGTACACCTTTATTATACTTAACTGAGACCATTTATTTACACCAAAAGTCAAAGTTGTGAGAGTAAAAAACAATAGATTTTGGGGAGAAGGCAGGTGTGTGCAAAGACCTGTCTGGGGTCCATTTGTGGCCCGCAGCTAGTTTTTTATTGGCATATTTTCAAGAAAAAGTTTGTTGGTTGGTAAAAATGACATTCAGGAATCATTTCAATTCAATAGCAAATGAAACAACTGGGGTGTGATGACAACTGTTTCCTGTGTATGAATGTAGACAGAATCCAGTTCATTAGGTCAGCAGTCAAGAGAGAGTGAAGATGCCAGCAGTGAGGCTTCCATTCTTACCTCCACTTCTGCAGTCCAGGAAGCAGGAGATGGGCCTCTGACTGAGCAGGTATGAAAGTATGTTGTATATTAGATTGATATCAGAAAGTGAGGCAGTCAGAGAGCATGTGATCAAAATCAGCTTACTGGATGTTCAACAGACCTTCTAATTAAATGACCAAAAAGAAACCATGTGAATCAGGTGGTTTTTAATTGACACTTTCCAATAGCACAGTGCAACCTGTTTAAGTCATTTTAACGTCCTTGCCTTGTGTTATCGACTCATTCTGCTTCAGAATGAATTAAAAACGGAGAAAAACTGGTATTTAAAAAAAAAAAAAAGATTTATAATTTTTTAATTCATAATTTTTTGGTCCCCTCTGTTTTGAAAAGTAAATATTCTTTAATTATTTTCAGCACTGTCCTTTGCACTCACTTTCTTTGTGTTTGGAAAAACAAAGTTATGTCTTAGTAGCTTTTAGCTATTGCTAGCCAGTAAGACCGGTTGTGACATATGCTACACCAACTTCTTAACTCATATGAATGAACAACTCTCACAAGTAAGTAACCGTTTCAATGAATATCTTATTTTTAGTCAATTAAAGTGCAGCATTAATAGTTCCAGCTTTTAGCCCCGCTCCTCATCTATACTTTGTAATGGTGGCAATGATTTATTTTGTCTTATCCACTTATCTTTTGTCTATGTCAATATTTGAACGGATACACTAAGCGTTCCAAATTGATCAACTCTTTTCGGCACTTTTGCACTAGCCAAAATCTGGGCTGCACTGTTTTTGTTTACCAAGTCCTTTTCTTCACTTAGGGTGAACTGTGTGGGAAATTGAATGTTCCGTTCTGAAAAATGCACCATTAAGGGTGTATGAACCTTGAAATGATATTCTCCTACCCCTTAGGTAGAGGCAGCACCAGCTCCTGAAGTGGAGAGACCACCTACTCCTCGTCCTCTCAGTCCTCGGCAGCGTCATGTCCAACAGGACCAAAGAGACAACATTAGGCCGGCCTTCATTGCAGCCACTCGCCAGCCACACAATGAAAGTCACGCCGGCTCAGCTGTCCTAATAGTGTTGCTCACATTCGCCCTTGCTGCTCTTATCTTCCGTCGGATTTACCTGGCTCATGAGTACAAGTTTGATTATGAGCTGTGACCTTCAAGCTTTTCTGTTTTCTTAGTCCGGCCGCCATGCCACCAATGATCAGCCAAAGTTATCCCTGAGGTTGCGTGGTCCCTGGAAGTGACGTCTGCTGTTCTCTTTTCTCCTTTTTAGGCCCTTTTCATGCCGCTTATCAGTAACTACAGCACCTTGCACCCTGCCCTCATGTTTTTTAAGGGAAGTAATATAATTGTGTTTAACAATCACACAATTATCCCTACATTTTTAATCCGACATTTAAAGTTTGCATTCACACTTACGGCTCAGTACTCTGGTCCGGACCGAAAGTATAACGTTGCAGTTTGGTGCATTTCGCTCAGCGTTCACACTGGTATTATTGTCGTTGTAAATCACATGCGTCAAACGCAAGGCCCGGGGGCCAGATCCGGCCCGACATCTCATTTAATGTGGCCCGCGAATAATGCCGATACTTCATCGTTGTTTTCATTGTTTCTGTAATGTAAATGGTCTGTTTATATGCATGCACATTATACGTAACATTCACCCAATAACACACACATTCACACACTGATGTCGTGCAAGGCGCTACCTACGAGCCATCAGGAGCAAGGACACAATGGCCATGACTCGGATGGCGGAAGCTGGATTCAAACCAGGAACCATCTGAGCCGCCCCATTGGGACCAAAGGTTATGCTGTAAACAAAATATGTTTGAACTAACTTAATTGGGCAGCTTTTCTGACTTATTAACTGATGTAACTCAAATGTTCCAAACCAAAATATACCTTTAAAGAGTCGGAGAGCAGAGAAACAGCACTTTTAATTCGATTGCTTTTAGTTGCTTTATTTTAATGCTAGAGCCGTGTCTTTGCACCAGTGCTCCCTTGCAACAAACTAAGACTCATCTTTCATGCGGTCTTTCAAGGTTGGGCTGATTGCTTTCTCACAAATGAACTGGACTCGCACAGCAAGCGCACCAGAGTTCAATTGAAGTGAACATTGCAAATGTGAGTGCACCCTTAATGTCAAGGGTGAAGTTCAAACTTGTGTTGTTGTTGTGAAGATACTTTTGGGTGGAGTAGAACATGCTGCTCAGATGATTGTCAACTAATATTCTTAATCATGTCATGATTCATTTAAAAAACACAGCATTAACCACAGTAGTAGAGTCAGCAAGATGTTTTTTTAAATAAATTGCCATTGAAACAGAAGTCTGCAGTCTTGATTTGCAGATACAGTATAACTCATTCAAGTCTGACCCTAACAGACTTGTTTTGGTATTCATGCACTACAAATTTTGTATTGCAAACATTTTTCTGCCAGTGGTTCACAGTGAGTGGGTGCATTTTCTGTAGTTAATAGCTATGGTAGAATCAAGGTTAAAAATGCCTTGTTTTCATTTTGAGGCTCGCTTTGCCTTGAACAGCAAGTGACTGTGTGCATGTTTTATTGCTCGGCAAATATTTTGACTGGGGGGACACATTGAGAGAAAAATGTGTCTGGTAGGCCAATGTGTATAAATGAGATATGCACATTTATCTGTAAAAATCTGCTGTACAGTATGTGTGTTTGGGTCCCTTTTTTTTTCCAGGAACACTATTATCAAAAGTCACAATGTCCGATGGAGTTCTAAAAAAGTTATGACAGACCACCTCAAAAAAACGGAATGGAATTTTACGTTTTTTTACTGAATGAGACACCCAAAATATACATGAAAATAAAGAAAGTGGGATTTACAATAGCTATGAACAATAAAACACTGAATATTAACAACATATGAACATTGCTCCTCTTTTACTTCTCAGAACAGCTCTTGATAGTTGTGTATCTTTTACAATCAAGTAAAACACAACAACAATGTAACAAACAGCAAAATATGAATGCAAAGTGTAATAGACACCTACAATATGGTATATTATCACCTTTATGTAGAAATGTGTTGTACAAATTTGCTTCTGCATCTGTTCCTGACACATGCGTTTCGGGCTGGCCTGCTCTGAAAACAAACCCCGCCCACTCTGGTTTGTTCCTCATCTGAGCTGCTGTGACGTAGATTCTTAAGAACTCAAAAGTGAAATACTTTCTATAATTCAAGACATATGGGATAGAAAGAAGGGGAAAAAAGAAGAGGAGGGGGGACAATTATTTATATATATATATATTCATCCATCCATTTTCTACCGCTTATTCCCTTTTGGGGTCGCGGGGGCGCTGGAGCCTATCTCAGCTACAATCGGGCGGAAGGCGGGGTACACCCTGGACAAGTCGCCACATCATCGCAGGGCCAACACAGATAGACAACATTCACACTCACATTCACACACTAGGGCCAATTTAGTGTTGCCAATCAACCTATCCCCAGGTGCATGTCTTTGGAGGTGGGAGGAAGCCGGAGTACCCGGAGGGAACCCACGCAGTCACGGGGAGAACATGCAAACTCCACACAGAAAGATCCCGAGCCCGGGATTGAACCCAAGACTACTCAGGACCTTTGTATTGTGAGGCAGACGCACTAACCCCTCTTCCACCGTGCTGCCCTATCTATATATATATATATATATATATATATATATATATATATATATATATATATATATATATATATCAGTGACGTGCGGTGAGGTTGATGACTGGTGAGGCACTGACTTCATCACAGTCAGATTTACAAACATATGAACCCTAAAGAGTATCTTATTCACCATTTGATTGGCAGCAGTTAACGGGTTATGTTTAAAAGCTCATACCAGCATTCTTCCCTGTTTGGCACTCAGCATCAAGGGTTGGAATTGGGGGTTAAATCACCAAAAATTATTCCCGGGCGCGGCGCCGCTGCTGCCCACTGCTCCCCTCACCTCCCAGGGGGTGATCAAGGGATGGGTCAAATGCAGAGGACAAATTTCACCACACCTAGTGTGTGTGTGACAATCATTGGTACTTTAACTTAACTTTAACTTTACACATACAAACTGTAGCACACAAAAAAGCACATTTAATAAAAAAAAAACGTTATTATGGTCTTACCTTTACTTATAAGTGCGGGAACAGTGGTGTTCGTGTTGGAGGAGTTGTGAATGAATGAAATATGAAATCCGTGCTGCAGTCTGCAGGTGTACCTAATGTTGTGTCCCTGCAGTCGTTCACGGCTCCTCCGGTGCGAGCATTGTTGTTTTTGCACTTTTTGGCTTCTTGTTAAGTGACTTTTTTTGGGTGGATTCAATCTTGCACGTGGAGGGTTTGGGTGTGGGCTTTGGTCGGTGTGGCGCTCCCGTCGGGGGGTGCACTCTGCGGCGCAGGTGCATTAACCGGCACCAGGAGGCGGGATTACGCGAGCCTCACACAGTGCGTCTTCGCAGCAGTTTTATGATCGCTCAGCACAAGAAATACGTTACACACATACAGTTGTTGACAAAATACACTGTACATTATATACCTCAGCTAACTAAACTATGGAAATGTATAATATAATTCATATAGCAATACGGTCTCACTGCACAGCAGGCCAGCAGTTAGCCGAGTCATTGCGCAATCCATGTTGAGGCACAATTGAGTGACGTGCCTCAACTGGCTGCTGATCACCGCACCGTCTCTTCTCAGTATTTGAACGGCAAATGTGAAAATTCAGCGATTTTGAATAAAAATAATCTAAAACTGGTGAAGTTAAATGGAAAATAACTTTATAGTATAATCACTGAATACATATAACAATTTAATTAATTTGTTTTCTTTTTACATTTTTTTTCTTTCCATGATGGCAGGTGAGGCCCCGCCTCACCTGCCATGGTTGGTAGCTGTTATTTCTCAGGTTGAAAGTGACGTCAAGGAAGTTGACGGTTTGCTTGTTGGCTTCAATCGTGATCCGTAGGCCGTTCTCTTTGAAAATTATATATATATATATATATATATATATATATATATATATATATATATATATATATATAACGGGACAAGCGGTAGAAAATTGGATGGATATATATATATATATATATATATATATATATATATATATATATATATATATATAATTTTCAAAGAGAACGGCCTACGGATCACGATTGAAGCCAACAAGCAAACCGTCAACTTCCTTGACGTCACTTTCAACCTGAGAAATAACAGCTACCAACCATTCACGAAACCCAACACAACACTCCAATACGTGCACCATGACAGCAACCACCCACCCACCACCACGAAAAGAATACCTACCGGAATCAATAAAAGGCTATCGATGCTGTCATCTAGCAAAGCAGAATTTGACCAAGCAACCCCCCCGTACCAAAAAGCCCTTGATGAAAGCGGATACAATTTCACCCTCACCTATGAACCCACGCCAGGAAACCAGCCAAAAAAGAACAGAAAACGAAACGACATCATCTGGTACAACCCCCCATACAGCAAAAACGTCTCAACGAACATTGGACACAAATTCCTCAATCTGATTGACAAACACTTTCCCAAAGACAACACCCTAAGAAAAGTATTCAACAAGAACAACATTAAATTGAGCTACAGCTGCATGAACAATATACGACAAATCATCTCAAACCACAACAAAACAATTGCAAATGAGCCGTCGGCCCCCAGACAGAGCGACTCCAAAACCAACAAAGGATGTAACTGTCGAAAGAAACCTGATTGCCCTCTCAACGGGGGGTGCTTACAAACATCAGTTGTCTACCAATCTAAGGTAATACGCAAGGACATTAACACATCCGACACATATGTAGGATTAACCGAGGGAGAATTCAAAACCAGATGGAACAACCACAAGGCTTCTTTCAGGAACAAAAACCTGCGAAATACCACAGAACTCAGCAAACACATTTGGGACCTCAAGGACAATAATGTTGAATATTCAATAACATGGCAAATTCTTGCATCCAGCACACCTTACAATAGTGGTAATAAAAGATGCAACCTATGCTTGAAAGAGAAACTGTTTATTATTTACCGTCCAGACCTGTCATCCCTCAACAAGCGCAGCGAAATTGTAACAACATGCCGCCATAGACGGAAACACCTCCTAGGTAACACATGAGCCAATCACCACGCCCCTACGCCAGCCTGTACCCACCCACTCTGTGCCCTATATAAACCATGGTATGCGAATGCTCCCATTAAAATCTCCTGATGATTGAGGGTACCCCCCCTCATGAAACAGGCCTGTAGAGATGAAATAGTCTTGTGATTTTTTTCCCACACATACATATATTGCGCTCTACTACGGTATCGAGCACTATTTTTTGGATAACCTTATTAAGACATATATATATATATATATATATATATATATATATATATGTATATATATTTACATATAAATATATATATATATATATATATATATATATATATATATACTGTTTATACATATGCATGTGTGTATGTGTATACATTCAGTACAGGCCAAAAGTTTGGACACACATGCATATGTATATGCTATATCTACTATTTTCATTGTAGATTGTCACTGAAGGCATCAAAACTATGACACCTGTTAAGTGAAAACCATTTCAGGTGACTACCTCTTGAAGCTCATCGAGAGAATGCAAGAGTGTGCAAAGCAGTAATCAGACCAAAGGGTGGTTATTTTGAAGAAACTATAATATAAAACATGTTTTCAGTTATTTCACCTTTTTTGTTAAGTACATAACTCCACATGTGTTCATTCATAGTTTAGATGCCTTCAGTGACTATCTACAATGTAAATAGTCATGAAAATAAAGAAAACCCATTGAATGAGAAGGTGTGTCCAAACTTTTGGCCTGTACTGTATATAAATATACATGTGTGTATGTGTATATACTGTATATGTGTACGAGAGGTTTAAAGTAAACCTGAAAAGTGAATCCAAATAAAAAAATCATAATTCAAACACTTATATTTCCATCCATCCAGCCATCCATTTTCTACCACTTGTCCCTTCGGGCGGAAGGCGGGGTACACCCTGGACAAGTGGCCATCTCATCACAGGGCCAGCACAGATAGACAGACAACATTCACACTCACATTCACACATATGTCAAAAATATTTTTAATTCAAAAAAAGTGAATCCAATTTCTATTTACTCTGACTCAATTTCTAGTCCAGTTGCCAGTGGATGGACATGCATGAGCGAGTAGGTGAATGCAGACGCTACATTTGCATGTGCATATAACAATGTCTCTCAAACAAACAACTGGGACTTGGTTCTCATGGTTCACTTTAAAGAGACGTTCTAAGGACTTGATTAGTTTGTTAACGTCACATCTCTACTTTGACACAAGTCAATACTGTCCTAAAATACAGATTTGTCTTGACTCATCATTCAAATCCCTAAATGACATTTAGGAAATGTGATAATGTGACTTCCCAAAATGTCATTTATCATTTTTGTAATATAATGCTTTTAATAGGATATCAAATGTTACAAATCAATTAACAATGTTTCTTGAAGGAGTAAGCTACAGAAATAATGCTTATATATTGTAGCGTCCCGGAAGAGTTGGTGCTGCAGGGAATTCTGGGAATGTGTTCTATTTTTTCTGTTGTGTTTCTGTTTGTCATTGTTGTTTAGTATGGTTTCACTATATGGCACAGGTTTATGACAGTGTTGGTGTTGTTTATACAGCCACCCTTAGTGTGACATGCATGGCTGTTGACTAAATGTGCCCTTCATGCTTAGTATGGTGAGATAGTAAGTAATATGAGCATTTAGTTGGTTATTATTTATCAAAGAGATAGAACTTCTTGTCGTTTCAAACGTAAAACCAATATTACCGCTTCAATATGTAAGTCCAAACGTGACAAAATTGGCACAATAGCAAAAACACTAATTGTCAGTAAATGTCCATGTTTGAATTAGTTTTGATGTATATACATGATCATCGTTATTATTATCACATGTGGTATTAAACCCAAAAACCCCCAAATCCAAGATAAGCCCCGGATGTCCTGCAGTCCTAAATCCGTGCAGATGTTGTTCAATGAAATCTACTCCACACTCGTGCTTTCCCTCTTCCTCCACAAAGACGACACGCCAACTGTCTCCTCCACCAAACGTTTCGCTTCATGACTTTGGAATTACTATGCGGTGTTTCGCCAGGATTTTGCTGTTATTCCTGTGCCTGGTCGTCATTGGCGACTGTCGGAGACAAAAAAGCAGAAAAAAACGATGGTCGACGGAAAATCACACCTTGGGCACGTAAGTGTGGAAAGTTCATTGATGTATTTTCTTTTTACTTTTGTCACTTTATTATAATAGAGGGATATTTAAGGTTGTATTGTGTGTATTTTTGGCTATACTACAGGCATCATCTGGCCCGCCACATGATTTGATATGGTCCGCCAAAGCCTGGAAATAATATGCGTTAATAAAATGCTTCATCTTTTCTTACTAAATATATACTCAAATCAATTGCATATCTTTTAAATTTCAATATTATCAAAATAATATATAATCATGTATTCCAAAAATATTTTTTGTTAAAATATAGATAAATACTGCTTGTCTTATGATTTCAAAACAAATGATCAATTAAATTGTAGACTGTAAAATTGACAATAGATTTTACATTGTTGTTTTTTTTACTGTAAAATCAACTTTGGTAAAGTTTTTTTCCATATACAGTAAAACAAAAACCTTTAAAACAAGATTTCAAGGTAAAAAAAAACAACTGGCAGCTCTGTTGCTTAAATTTTACTGCTAAAAACAGTGGTATTGTTTTTCCATTGCATTCCATTTATTCAATTTTTTGATATGCTGTAAAAACAAACAAACACTGTTTTTACTGTACAATTCTGGTGACTGAGCTTTCAAAGTAAAATGTAAAACGTTTTTTTGCAGCTTGTGTAAAAAATATATTGTTAATGAATTATATATACATGTATATTCATGTATTACTCATTTTTAAAAGCGACCATCTGAGGGCAACCATAACTGCGCTGTGGCCCTCAATTAAAAACGAGTTTGACACCCCTGGTCTATACAAATAGGCATATATGCATATATTATAGAAAACACAAATAATACATGTTTGTTATGAATTAACACTGCAAATATAAAAGTAATCTAAACATTTCCTATTTTATAATATATCATTCATGACTTTTAATTTTAAATTATTAAATTACAGCTGTAATTTGTACTAAAATAATTTAATGTATTCTATTTGATATGTAATTAGTGTAATATATGAACATTATATACATTACTGTACGGTATAGCGATAAAAAAAGTATTTAATTTGATATCACTCAATTTGTATCCGCATCAAATTAAAATCTATTTTATTAAATATTTTTTATTTCAAAATAATTGTTACTGTTCTTTTTAATAACATGATGTTTAAGATAGTTTTAATTCATTATTCCATGTAACTTTGTGTTGTAATGTTAGGATATTATATGTGTGTATTTGATACAGTATGTCCAGTCGAATAAGACAGGGGTGTCAAACTCATTTTAGCTCAGGAGCCGCATGGAGGAAAATCCATTACCAAGTGGGCCGGATTTATAAATTCATGGCATGAGAACTTAAAAATTAAGACAACTTCAGATTGTTTTCTTTGTTTTACTTTGGCCAAAAATAGAACAAGCGCATTGTGAAAAAGTACAAATCCCAAATAATCTTCTTGACAAAACACGTCAAGTTCATTTTGAGGCAAACATTGGTGCAGTTTCAAAAACACCATGAAGAACACAATGACCTTAGACCAGACCTGGGCATTCTGCGGCCCGCGGGCCACATCCGGCCCTTTGTACGTCCCTGTCCGGCCCGCGTGAGGCCAATCATAAATTACAAAATACATTTAAATAACTATCTATCAATACAATACAACGGTGCTGCTTTTGTTTTGAAAAGCGTCATTTGTATTACTTCCGTGTGGACGTATGCTCGTGCGTGATTGTGAGTGAATGTGAACAGCTGCAATAACAAATTACAAAATACATTTTAAAAAACATCTATGTCGTGCGTGCAATACAACTGTGCTGCTTTTATTTTGAAAAGTGTTATTTATGGGCGTATGTCCGGGTGTAACCTGTGAGTGAAGGTGCACAGCGACAAGTGATGCCCGGTTATCCCCGAGACGCTAAGAAAAGAAAAGTTGATGACGAATGGCGTGTTTTCAACAAGACATGGACTGCCAAGTATTTCTTTACAGAAATGAAAGGTAAAGCCGTGTGCTTAATTTGTTGCTGTGTTTAAAGAATATAGTGTAACCACCTGCTGAATTTGATGTTGTGTTCTTGAGTTGCGGAAATGAGGAGTGAGGATAGACGTGCGTGTGGAAGGAACGAGATAAGTTGAGCTGTGTTAGTATAGGTTGCTCAGCAAATGTTTAAAAAGAGCGTCAGATTTGGTGTGCAATTCTTCTGGACGCTACAATTGGTGTCAGAAGTCAAACTTTGCGCATACTGTGCTGCTTGTGTGCTCAGCCTGCTACGTCATCGGGAGGTACTTTACGTGCCACCATGTTTCCTGGCGACTTTGTCAAGATTGAAAGGTGCCGGCAGCGACTGCAGATGTCTGTGAATTCCGGACGTAAGGAGCTCGCCGCAAAGAGAGAGAGATGGTGGAAGGAGAGAGGCAGCGTCGACAGGTGCAGTGCGCGCTGCTTGCCATGGGGGAATTCCGCCCTCAATGAAGACTCCCAGGTTTGATGGCAAGGCGAACTGGGAGGAATTTCATCCCACTTCTGACACCAATTGTAGCGTACAGAAGAAGTGCACACCAAGTCTGGCGCTCTTTTTAAACTTTTATTGAGCAACCTATACTAACACAGCTCAACTTATCTCGTTCTTTCCACACGCACGTCTATCCTCACTCCTCATTTCCGCAACAACAACGCTTCCTCCTTCTTCGCCAATCACCTTACGGGCGTGATACGTTCACAACAAAGAGGATGCAGGATAAAGTGACAGAAATTGAAATTTTTGCATTGGTGTCAGAAGTAAAACTTTGGAAGTACATCAGGAAGTGTTGTGTAAGAAAGTGTTAAAAATAAAACCATCAAAAGCCATCTGCTTTTGTATAAAGATAAGTTAGGTTAAATGAAAATATTATTATTATTATTATTATTATTATTTATCTTACGGTATATCAAAAATAATTTGAGCAAAATGTAATTGAAATATTGTCAGTGTGGCCCTCCAGCAGTGCTCGGGTTGCTCATGCGGCCCCCGGTAAAAATGAATTGCCCACCCCTGCCTTAGACTGTCTAAGTGTATCTACAAAACCATCAAACTTTAAGCGCGGTTGGGAGAGTGGCAGTGCCAGCAACCCGAGGGTTCCTGATTCAATCCCCACCTTCTGTCCATTGTGTCCTTGAGCAATACACTTCCCCCTTGCTCCTGATGGGCCGTGGTTAGGGCCTTGCATGGCAGCTCCCGCCATGTGGGAATGTGTGTGTGAATGTGGAAATGAAGGTAGAAAAGCGCTATACAAGTATAACCCATTTGAATGTAGGTATCAAATACCTCATTTGTTATTAATCCTGTGTTAACTCAACAAACCATACAAATGGAGTTAGAAACTAGTCAGAGACTTGAGTTACTCTTTGTGTTCACTTTTCTCATTTTTGACGGAGACATTTTGGGGCAATGAGTGTGCCAAATAAGTTCGAAGCAGGTTTTACGTTTCATTTGTGTCGAGGGGGAGGAGCCGTAGCCACGCTGTTTGGCCCCTGTATAAACAGTTTACTTTCCTAACAGAATTGCTAGTGTGACATCCAGTGGACAAAACAGTTTCTTTCATTGAAAAACTTCAGCTCATTTTTATACTCCGCAAACTCATCTCGTGGGCCGGATAAAACCTGTTTGCGGGCCTCATCTGGATTACAGTTTTTTTCATATTCACAATTTTACTAACTGTGTGTCTTTTTTCAAAAGGATTTACACACTTTTACAAACACCACATTCAATTTTCTTAATTCCTAGATTATTTGCAAAATGACACACTTGGGTCAAAACATATGCTCATTCATCAAACTAAAGCAAGCATTTGTAAAAATGCAATTTTATTGTCATCTCACTCACACAAACTTCAAATGATAAGACACTATTGGAGTGAGTTACCCAGAATACAAAACACATTTGTATAAACCCCTATTTTACATTGTGAAATTTTCAAACATTTTCACATGTTTGGGGCATATGCATTTTAGCATATGTGATGAATGATTACTGTAACTTGACAAAATATATTGGCAAATCCACAGCAACCGTCATTGTTTACTTTGAAGTGGGCCTATATTTAAGGACCTAAAGAGAAAGTAAAAATATCCTGTAATCTTTTCAAGAACTGCTCAACAATGATGCGGCAAACTGCAAATATTTATTTTGACCACAGTCAGGTATAGTAACATATCACAGTAGTCAACATGCAGTACAAATTAAAATCTGAGATAAAAGATAGGCTCCAGTGCCCCCCGCGACCCCGAAGGGAATAAGCGGTAGAAAATGGATGGATGGAAATAAAAAGGTTTGAAAAGAAATCTGGAGTTAAATAAAAATGACAGCATAGAGTATGTGCAGACTTAGGCAACAGCAAGGTTTGAAAAAAAATCTGGAGATAAAGATTTGTGTATCACAATCCTAGTGTGTGTGAAAATGTGTGTATCACAATCCTTATATGTGTGCAAGATGGGAAGGTGTGTGTAAAGCAATGTGTGTAATATTTTGCAAAAACGTTGAAGCAGAGTCTATGCCTAATATTAGGCAAATCTGCACAGTGGTTTTGTTTACTGTGTGTAGACTTTGTTAACTGTGTGAAAATGTCAAATTTAGTGTGTAAGCAATTGGAAAAAACTGTAAGTGGTGCTCCGATTGTTGTCTAACAGTAGCAGACCCTGAGAGGTTTGGTATGCACACTGAAAGAGTACACAATAAATCGGTGCTTCCTGTCTGTTTTGATAGTCCAAAGTCAAAGAAGGCTGCAGATGGAACCAAAAATCGGAAGGTGAAGAGCAGCCACATTCTGCAGATTGATGATCATGACTTCACCATGAGACCTGCATTTGCAGGTAAATTGTCCAATGACCGATGACCCTGCTGATTCATGACATGAACTGATGCTAGATCATACTTGCCAACCCTCCCGCATTTTCCGGGAGACTCCCGAAATTCAGCGCCTCTCCCAAAAACCTCCCGGGCGGGACAAATTTTCTCCCGAAAATCTCCCGAAATTCAGGCGGACCTGGAGGCCACGCCCCCTCTAGCAATGTTGTTGTAATATATTGAGTTGGAGGCAATAAACAGGCGAGGGGATGAAGTACGTCTCTTTACTGTAGACTTCAGAACAGACTCACACACTTGACGTCAGGTGCGCAACACCACGTAAATCGTTGGCCAACCAAAAAGTAACCCCAGTACGCTATAGCCAACATTCACCAGGAGATGGCAACAGACAAACATAGATCACTCTATTACATTCCTCCCCTTTTATAAATGTAGAAGTTACTCAAAAGAAATAAACAACCCAACCAAAAAATGCAGCAGCTCAATTAAAAAACTGTACTTAAGACACATTCTTTTTTTTTTTAGTACTGAACTCTTAACCCTCATTTGTAAACAATAACATGCTTATTATACAAACAGTATTTGTACATCTTTAACACAGGTTTTTATACTGTCTTCAGAGATTCCGTTCTTTTTCTGGGTACCTGCGGATCACTGGTGGGGTTTTTGTTGTGGGTGATCTGGGTTCTGATGATGGCAACTCAGCAGCCCTTGAATCTGGTTCAATGATGAGACTAGTTTGTGTCTGACTCACTGATGGTCCTGATGATGGAACTGAAACAGCACTGTCCAGTTGTACTGATGGCACATTTTCTGCAACTGGTGGAGACTAGATAACTGGCAGTCTCTCCATGTTTTCTCGCCATGGTAACATGTGATCCACATGCACTGTGCGCTGTCTCTGTCCCTCTTGATAGATAGATAGATTGATATATAAACATATAAATATATATATATATATATATATATAAGTATTTCTTATATATATATATATATATATATATAAGAAAATACTTCACTTTCAGTGAATTCTAGCTATATATATATATATATATATATATATATTTATTCTATTATATATATATATATATATATATATATATATATATATATATATACATACATATATATATATATATATATATATATATATATATACATATATATATATATATGTATATATATATATATATATATGTATATATATATATATATATATATATATATATATACAGTATATATATATATATATATATATATATATATATATATATATATATATATATATATATATATATATATATATATATATACCGTATTGCCTCACAATACGAAGGTCCTGAGCAGTCCTGGGTTCAATCCCGGGCTCAGGATCTTTCTGTGTGGAGTTTGCATGTTCTCCCCGTGACTGCGTGGGTTCCCTCCGGGTACTCCGGCTTCCTCCCACCTCCAAAGACATGCACCTGGGGATAGGTTGATTGGCAACACTAAATGGGCCCTAGTGTGTGAATGTGAGTGTGAATGTTGTCTGTCTATCTGTGTTGGCCCTGTGATGAGGTGGCGATTTGTCCAGGGTGTAAGCACCTTCCGCCCGATTGTAGCTGAGATAGGCTCCAGCGCCCCCCGCGACCCCGAAGGGATTAAGCGGTAAAAAATGGATGGATGGATATATACCGTATATATATATGAAATACTTGACTTGGTGAATTCTAGCTGTAAATATACTCCTCCCCTCTTAGCCACGCCCCCAACCATGGAGGTTTGGGCTTGGCTGGGCGCAGCTGTGCCCGCCCACTAGCAAAGCACCAAGTACTAGCCCCCCCCTCAAGAAGCGGATCCCAGACGCGTTTTGTGCAGTCTGGAACAGTCTTTAGGGGTGGGAGGGAGGAGGTGAGGAGGTGGGTAGGCTCCTCCCCTTTTGATTGTCCAAATTGTCTATTCTGCTCTTCAATAGTGGACTGTAGGGACGACCAAGAGGGAGAAAACAGAGGAGTGGGCGGAGCTTGAGCCATAGGGGGTGGGGCCAAAGTAATTGGAGGTTGAGCTTGAAAGTCAGAATGTGACTGGGACTGACTAGACTTATATTTAAAAAAAATGTCCTGATAATGCTTAATCTTAGAATTAAAGTCATTTGTAAATGGCTGACAGAAAGAATGAACCGAATGTAAAAAAATGTCTTTGTCTATGACGTCATCAGAAATAGACGAGAGCGCGTCATCAGGGGGCGTGTCGTTACGGGGCGCCAATGGGATGACGTCATAGCTGCAGTCCCAGTGATTGACAGGCCAGTTGGATAACTCTTTGGAAAAGTGATCAGAATAATTACCGAATATTTGAGGAGGGGAATCCTGGGCTGCTTGTTGGTGGCTGTGTTCCGGAGGGAAGAATTGCGGGGGTGGCGCGTCTCTGTCGCGAGCTGAAGCCGTCTTGTGCGACTTCCGCCTTCGCTGACGCGTGCGAGCGGGCTGAGAGCGGACCTCCCCGGGCCAGATGGAGTCGATCGGGACCAGAACACCTCCAGGTCCCCATATCATCTCCTCATCTGGATTGCAGCGGAGCGTCTCTGCCTCCATCGCTCGGAGGACCATCCACGCACCTTCTTCATCCACCTCCGTCAGGCCCGATGCGAAATAACTTTTTGCTGGCTTCGTACTGTGACGACCGGGGCGCATTGTGATGCGGGGTTCGTTCTCTCAGGATGCAACGGACTTCGGACACAGCGTGAAGGTAAAATAAATGATTTATTTACCGGAATAAATTATACTGGAACAAAGAAAAGGGTGCTCATAGCACATAAGGCAAAAACTAAAAGAGCTAGCATGGGAGCTAGAAGGTAAAAACTAACAAAGATAAGCGTGGAAGCTAACAGGTACCGAGCCAGAACCAAAGTCGTCAACTGTTGCATGAAAACAAACTACGAAGCCAGAACGAATGACAGGGAGGACAGGCTTAAATAATAATGTCAGTGATGACAAACAGGTGCGTGTCGGGAACAAACGCGGCAGGTGAAAATAATAAGCAGCCATGGCAACAAACTCAGGTGTACAAAACAGGTACTCAAGGAGTCCAAAACTAACCAAAAACACAAGTATCTTGAAAACGTAAACAAAATATATGATCCGGGCAGCGGATCATAACAGATTATAATCAGGATAAAACACAGGGCAAATATTTTACTCCAAAAAATATTTGTATCAACAAAGGTGAGAAATTTTACAATCTATAAACGCAGCATTATAAGACAATATTACAACATCCATCAATTTTCTTACGCTTCTTGGGGTCGGGTCGCGAGGGCAGCAGATAGTCTGAAGGTGCGATCACCGTCTCTGGCCATCCAAGTCACTGCCATTGTGTCGTTGGGCAATACACTTCACCCTTACTCCCAGTGCCGCTCACACTGGTGAATGAATGATAGGTGGTGGTTGGAGGGGCCGTAGGCGCAAATTGGCAGCCACGCTTCCGTCAGTCTACCCCAGGGCAGCTGTGGCTACACATGTAGTTTACTACCACCTTTTAGTGAATGTGGAGTGAATTAATAATGGGTTCTCACTTCTCTGTGAGTGTCTAGTCCAGTGGTGTCAAACTCAAGTACAACATTTTAAACTGAACAAAGCCGCGGGCCAAGATTGAACAAATGAACCTTTAACGTACTCTACGAGCTATCGTCACGTCCGCTTTTCATCCATTCTAACATCGTTCAGACCCAGTCACAAGATATGTGCGGCTTCTGTACGCACACATGAGCGAATGCAACGCATACTTCATCAACAGCGATACAGGTTACACTGAGGGTGCCAGTATAAAAAACTTTAACATTGTTAGAAATATACGCCACACTGTGAATCCACACCAAACAAGAATGACAAACACATTTCGGGAGAACATCCGCACCGTAACACAACATAAACACAACAGAACAAATACCCAGAATTCTTTGCAGCTCTAACTCTTCCGCGACGCTACAAAATACACACCCGCAACCACCAAACCTCCCCCCCACACACACACACACCTTGTAGCGTCCCGGAAGAGTTAGTGCTGCAAAGGGTTCTGGTTTGGTGTGGATTCACAGTGCGGCATATATATATATCTCTAACAGTGTTAAAGTTTTTTATTTGGCTACCCTCAGTGTAACCTGTATCGCTGTTGATGAAGTATGCGTTGCATTCTAATGTGTGTGCGTGCAGAAGCCGCACATGTTATGTGACTGGGCCAGCACTCGATGGGCTGGCTGGCTGGCTGGCTGGCTGGCTGGCTGGCGTTTGGAAGACTCCCGGGAGGATCGGCGGGCCAGCTTTAGTGTTAATTTGATATCTCCTCAAGGGCCAAGTGAAATTACACGGGGGCCAGAGTTTGACACCCATGGTCTAGTCGATAGAAAAGCACTATATAAATCTAATCCATTATTATTATTATTATAGAAGCCCAGACTTCCCTCTTCACGGCTACTGTACTTAATCCTGCTCTTCCCGAGGATCCCGAAGCATTCCCAGGACATTTGGGGGACCGGTCTCTGCCTTGTGTCCTGGGTCTACCCAGGTCAGACGTGTACTGAATACCTCCCCAGAGAGGCATCCGGGGGGCATCCCCCCGCCACCTTATCTGGCTCCTCTCGATGTGGAAGAGCAGCGACTACTCTGAGCTCCACTCAATGACAGAGCTTCTCACCCTATCTCTAAGGGAGAGCCCCTCAGTTCCCGCGATCTTGCCCTTTCAATCACAACGCAATGCTCATGACCATAGGTGAAGATACAAACAAAGATCGCCCGGCAAATTGAGAGCTTTCCCCTCCAGCTCAGCTCCCTCTTTACGACGACGGACCAATGTAGCACCACTCCGACTGTCAATCTCATGATCTATTCTTCCCTCACTTGTTGTGAACTGGCCCTGAGGTATTTGAACTTCTCTACTTGGGGAAGGATCTTGTTCCGAAACCGGGGATGGCATTCCACACTTTTCTGAGTCCATAATCATGGACTCGGACATAGAGGTGCTGATATTCTCATACCATTTGCTTCAGTGAGATCTGAAAAAAACGGCCAAATTAAGTCAGCAGGACCACATCATCTGCAAAAAGGAGATACGTAATCCTGCAGCCACCAAAGCAGATCCACTCAATGCCCTGGCTGCGCCTAGAAATTATGTCCATGGATATGAACAGAATCTGTGACAAAGAGCACAGACCTTACTAGAAAAAAGCCAGAACTACCAAACAGACCGCCACAATCTAGTCACAATCTGTCCCAATATTCTCTAAGGGACACAATCAATGCCTTCTCCACAAAGATCAAGGTAGGACAAATTTCCATTCACCCTCAAGGACTGTGTCAAGAGTATAGAGCTGGTCCACCGTTCCATGACCAGGACGAAACCCACACTGCTCTTCTTCAATCCGAGGTAGCCGTACAACGTTGGTCATCTTACTAATGAGTCCACACCTCCTCTCTAGTACACCTGAATTGGCCTTACCAGGAAAGCTGAGTATGACCCCATGATATTTGGAACAAACCATCTGGTCCCCTCTCTTAGAGAGCAAACACCACCCTGGTCTGCCAGTCCAGAGGCACTGATAACTCCTGTCAACCAAGACAGCCCCACAGCCTCCTGAGCCTGAGCATCCAGGCGGATCTCATCCACCTATTATCTATATCGGCAACCTCAGCCTCAGAGATAGGAGAACCCATTGCAGAGTGCCCAGGACCTGCTTCTTCATAGGAAGATGTAGGTGGGATTGAGGGGATCTTCATATTCCTTCTACCAATTCACTACACCTCAAGTTGAAGTCAGCAGGTGTAGTGAATTGGTAGAAGGAATATAATAATAATATATAATGTCTCCTTCCTGAGACTGCGGATGGTGGTCCAGAATTTATTAAAAGCCGTCCAGAAGTAATTCTCCATGGCTTCCCCAAACTTCTCCCATGTCTGAGTTTTTTGGCCTATCGATACCTGTCCACTGTTTGCAGTACCATATTGTACAAAAAATACCATATTGGACTCCTTCGTCAGCTTGACGGCATCCCTCACTGCTGGTCTCCACCAGCGAGTTCTGGGATTATTGCCACGACAGGCACCAACCACCTTGTGGCCACAGATCCAATCGGACAATCGAGGCACGGAACACTCGGACTCAATGTCCACTGCCTCCCTCAGAACATGTTTGAAGCTCTTCCGGAGTTAGGAATTTAAACTCTTTCTGACGAGAGATCCTGCCAGATATTTACAGCAGACCCTCACAAGGTGTTTGGGCCTGCCAGGTCTTACCGGCACCCTTCCCCACATTAGAGCCAGCTCACCTCAGGTGGTTATCAGTTGGAAGTTCTACCTCTCTCTTCACGCAAGTGTTCAAACCGTGGGACAACAAGTTCTATGACACAGCCACAAAGTCAATCATTGATCCAGGGTGCTTGAACATGGTGTTTGTTATGGACAGTTTCTGGCGAACAGTATCAAAACACCACTTGGGTTCAAATCCGAGTGGCTGTTCATCCCAATCACGCCTCTCCAAGTCTCACTGTTGTTGCCAATGTGAGCGTTGAAGTCCCCCGGCAGAACAAGGGAAACCTGAGGGAACACTCTTCAATATGCCCTCTTCGGCAGGTACTCTAAACTAGTGTTTGGCAAGAACAGTCAGGACCTGCCCCTCCACCCAGAGTCGAAGGGAGACTCTGGGTGACCCTCTTGTCTACTGGGTTCAACTCCAATGGTATCAATCTCATACTGATACCACCATTGGTATCAATTTTTTTTATTTTTAAACTAGAATGGCACCTGTAGTTTCCACAAAAAGCTACCCTTATAGTTAGGTTTGTTTCCAATGTAAACGAAAATAAACAAACTGGTAACATCAAAGTAACGTTCATGTAGACCATGGGTGTCCAAGCTGCAGCTCTCAGGTCATTTTTTTCCCGCAGCTAGTTGCATATTGTCCCACGGCATATTATAAATATAATATATATATACAAAATATATATATATATATAATAAATATAATATATGTATATAATATTGTAAATTTATGTTGTCCCGATACCAATATTTTGGTACCGGTACCGGTACCAAAATGTATTTCAATACTTTTCGATACTTTTCCAAATAAAGGGGACCACAAAAAATGGCATTTTTGGCTTTATTTTAACAAAAAATCTTACATTAAACATATGTTTCTTATTGCAAGTTTGTCCTTAAATAAAATAGTGAACATACTAGACTACTTGTCTTTTAGTAGTAAGTCAACAAACAAAGGCTCCTAATTTAGCTGCTGACGTATGCATGGAATGAGAAATGACACAATATGTTTTGTGTCATTTCTCATTCCATTATTTTGTTAAAATTACTGATCTACAAGTGGTAGAAAATGGATTATTAATCTACTTGTTAATATCTGGTTATTTTCTGTTTCAACATGTTCTATCTACTCTTCTGTTAAAATGTAATAAACACTTATTCTTTTGTTGTTTGGATACTTTACATTGTTTTGGATGATACCACAAATTTAGGTATCAATCCGATACCAGGCAGTTACAGGATCATACAATGGTCATAATTTAAGTCCTCATGTGTCCAGGGACGTCTTTCCTGAGTTTATAAACATATTATAAATAAAAAATAAAGGAAAAAAGATTTTGGGATGCTAAAAAATATCGATGTAATCACATTAGTATCGACAAGATTCACTCCTATCATTACAGTGGATGTTAGGTGTCGATCCACCCATGGCGTTTGTTTACATTGTGACGCCGGTGAGATACGGTGTGTGTCAAGCACACTATTCCTCGTCCTGCAGGAATCATACTTGTAAGAATGGAGGCGAGGATTAGTGATTTAGAAGAAGCTAAAACACTGGGGCTGGACTTTAGCCGCTAGCGAGCTAGCCATATCTTAAAGCACCTCTTCCTAAGGGCGTTTCAGTGTTATAGCTTCACCTTTATCGTTAGTTTTCAAGCCAAAATGCATCCGTTCTCCCTCGCACACTGTGTCTCTCCGTGATTGTGCTTTTCTGCTCGTAAAACCACCGGAGAGGCGGTATAGTACCGAATATGATTAATTAGTATCGCGGTACCATACTAGTCTAACACAATTGTAAATATAATAATAGTTGATGGTAGACATATATTATTACAAATTACATTAACCTTCCCATTGTCTGACACCGTTTTGTTTTTTTAATAAATCACTGCATTTCTCCAGGTTACTGGTATTTGTGAGGGACAGCAAGAAAAGCTCTGACTCTCAGGGAGAATCTATATGTTTGTATCTTTGTCAAACACCTTAATACCATGTGTATGTATATAATCTAAGTAATGAAGTATATCACCTCGCCTGCTGAAAAACTGTGTGCACCCCTGATGTAGACTGTGACTAGGGTCTATTGGACTGCAAAAAAGAGATTAACTGTTTTAATTATCTTTCAACTTACGTACTGTCGAGTTAGCAAGCACGCCATGTTTTTGACTTCACTGATTTTTTTCTTTTTATTATTTATTATCTTTAAAGTAAAAAAAACAACAAAGAGTCAAATGAAAACAATTGATATTTTTTTCCAGAAATGTGTTCCTAATTGCTGGTACAAACCTACAGACTGTGAATATACCACGCATTTTTTATACCATTTTCTTCAAAGGGGAAAAAGGTATTTCTGCAGAGGCAACATGTCAGCTGGCACTAAAACTTGAGTCTGGCACGTGATACCACCATATGGTGTGAGGAAGTGTAGGGAGGACACTGCTGACATCTGGTACTTGGCACAAGTTAAGCCCAATACGCACATCAACATAATCGGGCTGATTTTGCGCCCAAGTCAGCCTGATTCTGTTATGTCACTCAAGGTTACCTTGACCAATAATGTTTGTGCTGTAATGTGATTTCTTTACAAATCCCCATCACATCCCAACTCCCCTAATTATATCATAAATATTCAACCTGTTCAATAGTTACTGTAATTGTCAAAACACAACAACAACAAAAAGAGCAATCGGAAAGCCAAGATAAAAGTCCGAAATGAGGACCTAATGGCAAATACACAAATGTTTACCTAATAATCTCTTCAACTCTGGTCTTGAAAGGCTTTTTAAAATAAAGGCATACCCAAAATAAAACACATTTTTCTATGCATCTACAACACGGGTGTCAAACTCAAGGCCCGGGGTCCAGATCTGGCCCCGCCACATCAATTTGTGCAGCCCCCGAAAGCGTGGAAATAATATGTGTAAATAAAGTACCTTATCTTTTCTTAATACATGTATTACAAAAATAAATGTACTGTGTACAATTACATATATTTCCACTTTAATC
Organism: Nerophis lumbriciformis; assembly: GCF_033978685.3. Taxonomy (NCBI): domain Eukaryota; kingdom Metazoa; phylum Chordata; class Actinopteri; order Syngnathiformes; family Syngnathidae; genus Nerophis; species Nerophis lumbriciformis. The sequence goes on along the minus strand of NC_084581.2, from coordinate 25,986,951 downwards.
ATCTTTAATTATAAAACAAAATATTTGTACTTGGCACAAGTTAATAACATTTCAAAACAATGTAATTGTTCAAATAATGATAAATACATAAATATGTGCTTGATTTATGATCATGTAGAAATTGTTCATGTAGAATGTTGTTTTTTTACAGTAAAATCCACTTTCAATATAGAGTAATAATACACTATAAAACACAACAACCGTAGATTTTACAGTATAAAACATTTAGTGGTACCGTTTTTCCATTCTATTTAATTTAATTCCATGTATTTTTTTAATTTTATATGCTGTAAAAAAAATAAAAAATTAAAAAACTGCAAATATTACGGTATAATTGTGGCGACTGAGCTGCCAGTTTTATACAGTACAAACTAAACATTTGGTTACAGCGTACGTAAAAAAAGACAGACAATTATACACATTTTATATAATATACAGTATGAATATTGTATATGTACAATATTCATACTGTATATTATTCACTGTTAAAAACGGCCCTCTGATATGACTTTCAATGAAAACGAGTTTGACACGCCTGATCTACAAGGTCTACATGAGCTTGGTATCAAAGTAAAGGAGAGACTTTGACGCTACATACTGTATATCCACTACTGGATAGAAGAGTAAATCAAGCTGCTTGTTCAGTGAGTTTTAGTGGTAGAACAATTTATTTGTGCCATGCGAAGAGCTCTTTGTTAGCTTTCAAACAGTGAGGGCCGCCCCTTCTTATAGGCGGAACACACACCGACTCATTTTGCATGAAGAAGCACATGTAAAATGTCAATTATTAGAATGACAGGTTATATATGACATTTTAACGCAAACAAATTCCTAGCCCCCTCCTGCTCATCATCGTTTAAAAAGTCTAGTAGTAGGTGAGAACTCAACCCAAAGTTGTGTTTGCTTCAAAATGCTGGGTTTTTAGAGGCCTAGAAGTTTATCAGCTTATATCCAGAAGAAAGGTTCACTGCAGTGAGTATGACGGTGGTAACAGGTCAACTTCCTAAGGTTTTTCCAATCAGTGCCATCAATGTTGGAATGTTTGGTTTAAATCCGCGTTGGCTGACGCTGAGTAACTTTGGTTTTTGAGTTTGTTTCATCTTTTGCTAAACAATTTTTAAATGATTTATGAACATTTGGGGAGTTGCAGAAAATGGTCTGTAGTTTGTGAACTGGTGTTTGTCCCCAGGCTGAGACATGAGTGCAAATTTTGCCATTTTCATTTGGTTTAAAAATGTACCATAAATTGCTGATGTGTGTTAATAATTTCTATATCAATTCTATCATAGTCCCTAGATGTTTTGGATTTGTTGACAATATGAATGATTCTGTATTCTAGGAACCTTATAAATCATTCCAATTTGATTCATAAGGTTTTAAATCAATTCTAAATAGATTCTACATTTAAATATTGAAAATCTCTCTGTTTTAAAATACAAGTTTACTTAGTTTTTTCTTCATTATAAAAACTTTGGACAGTTTAAACTTCCTCCAAAGTCTCATCAGTGCAATTTTGAAAAAGGAAAGGAATTGCAAGTATAAAAGATTAATTCTATCGCAACATTACTGCAAGTTGCACTATTGTTTCTTCAAGCATTGAATGTGTAATCTAAAAAAACAAAATCAGTGAACTTGGCACATTGTGTAAATCATAAATAAAAACAGAATACAATGATTTGCAAATCCTTTTCGACCTATATTCAATTGAATAGACTGCAAGACAAGATATTTAACGTTTGAACTGGAAAACGTTGTTATTTTTATCAAATATTACCTCATTTGAAGTTTGATGCCTGAAACATGTTTCAAAGAAGCTGGCACAAGTGGCAAACAAGACTGAGAAAGTTGAGGAATGCTCATCAAACACTTATTTGGAACATCCAACAGGTGAACAGGCTAATTGGGAACAGGTGGGTGCCATGATTGGGTATAAAAGCAGCTTCCATGAAATGCTCAGTCATTCACAAACAAGGACGGGGCGAGGGTCACCACTTTGTCAACAAATGCGTGAACAAATTGTCCAACAGTTTAAGAACAACATTTCTCAATGAGACCTGTTTCCAATTGAAAATGTGTGGCGCAATATGAAGCGTAAAATACGACAACGGAGACCCTGGACTGTTGAACAACTTAAGCTGTACATCAAGCAAGAATGGGAAAGAATTCCACCTGAAAAGCTTAAAAAGTTGGTCTCCTCAGTTCCCAAATGTTTACTGAGTGTTGTTAAAAGAAAAGGCCATGTAACACAGTGGTGAAAGTGCCCCTGTGCCAATGTTTTTGCCATGTGTTGCTGCCATTAAATTCCAAGTTAATGATTATTTCTTAGTTCAAACATTAAAATATCTTGTCTTTGCAGTCCATTCAATTGAATATAAGTTCAAAAGGATTTGTAAATTATTTTATTCTGTTTTTATTTACAAATTACACAACGTGTCAACTTCACTGGTTTTGGGTTTTGCATTTTTCTGGGAGTCTTTTTTTGTTAGCGTAGTCAGACAGGATGTAACACACAGCAAATTTACTGTAAAGACACTTGTTTTTCTGGCGTCCTTTCTTTAGTAGTGATCTTACAAGGCCATCCATCCATCCATCCATCTTCTTCCGTTTATCCGAGGTCGGGTCGCGGGGGCAGCAGCCTAAGCAGGGAAGCCCAGACTTCCCTCTCCCCAGCCACTCCGTCCAGCTCCTCCCGGGGGATCCCGAGGCGTTCCCAGGCCAGCCGGGAGAGATAGTCTTCCCAACGTGTCCTGGGTCTTCCCCGTGGCCTCCTACCGGTCAGACGTGCCCTAAACACCTCCCTAGGGAGGCGTTCGGCTGGCATCCTGACCAGATTCCTGAACCATCTCATCTGGCTCCTCTCGATGTGGAGGAGCAAGGCCTTTGGTTACAAATATAATCACTATAATAGTTTCAGTCAAATGTTTAAATTGCATGATAACGTAAATCTTTGCCACCAGGTGCATTAACAAATTATTGAGCAAAGGCTGTGAATATTTTACGTACATGTAATTTTTATTTTTTATATATATTTTTAAAAATTACAAGTGCAAAAACCCCTTCCAAAAAAACAACTTTCACATTGTCATTGTGGGGTATTTTGTGTATAATTTTGTGGACAAAAATGTATTTATTCCATTTTGGAACATAGCAAAATGTGGAAAAAAGTTTAGCGCTTTGAATACTTTCCGGATGTACTGTATGATCAATATGATGGGGTGCCATATGTAGAAATTCTATCATATTTTGAATATTTAGCTCGCTTTTTTTTACTTTTAGCTAATTTTTCTCACATTTGAGGCAACAATTAAATGATGAAGCAAAATGTTGAATATAAATGTTGAATATAAATATTAAATATAAATATCAAATATAAATCTAAACTATATGCTAATTCTTGTTGTAAATGTTACAGATATGAATTATGCACATTTAATCTAGATATAAGTGTTGAATGAGTATCTAAATATTAAATAAAAATACAAATGTTAAATCTAATGTCTCGCCAAGTGTAAAGATAAATCAGAATCAGAATCAGAAATACTTTATTAATCCCCGAGGGGAAATAAACATTTTCAGCACAATCCCATTCAAGATCAGACAAACATTACAGGGAGACAGAACAGGATCTCTGACGGGTCTGCCAACTTCCGGCGCCCCTTACCAAAAAGTTGAGATACAGGTAAACAATGGGGGGGTCTAAGCCTGGGCCCCTGGAGAGGGGGTCCAGGCTAAGGCCAAGGGAAAAAACAACTCATAGCCTTAGCACACATAAACGTGTGTGTAAGAGGGAAACATCAAACATTAAAGGACATTAAAGACATTAAAAGAGCAGAGCTGATGCAACCAGCCACTTCTACATACAGCTAGGAATAAAAAGTAAAAGAAACACTGTGGTGGCCTCTGCGGTGTTCCACGCCATCGTCTGCTGGGGTGGGGGGGAACATGGCCAGAGACAGCAGCAGACCCAACAAAGCAACCAAGAGAGCCGACTCCACTCTCGGCCGCCCACTAACTCTGCCATTTAAAGAAAATGCAAATATTCCACAAATCCGACGCCTCTCAGCCGCAAAGACACACCCTCAACTTCTCACCAAATCTGGTGACTTTCCAACTCCTCTCAGTTACTTTTTTTCTCAAAAGCGACCTGCGACAAATATAAGTACTGTACTTTTTCCGGGTGTTTTAGAGACATGAAAGCACATATTAGTGATGGGTTGATGAGGTGTCATGAAGCGTTTCAACACATTGCAAAACTGTATTGATACTGTGCCACTAAATACTGACATCTGCTGGACATTAAAAATCCCTACAGGCAACCTATGGACCGACTCAACTGACACTGATTTTATGACCTAGTACAGTGGTTCTCAAATGGGGGTACGCGAACCCCTGGGGGTACTTGAAGGTATGCCAAGGGGTACGTGAGATTTTTTTTAAATATTCTAAAAATAGCAACAATTCAAAAATCCTTTATAAATATATTTATTGAATAATACTTCAACAAAATATGAATGTAAGTTCATAAACTCAGTGAAGCGCAAGCTCAGGTTTGTCGCTAAAATGTCTGTCAAAAAGAAGTGTGAAAAGAAATGCAACAATGCAATATTCAGTGTTGACAGCTAGATTGTTTGTGGACATGTTCCATAAATATTGATGTTAAAGATTTTTTTTTTTTGTGAAGAAATGTTTAGAATTAAGTTGATGAATCCAGATGGATCTCTAATACAATCCCCAAAGAGGGCACTTTAAGTTGATGATTACTTCTATGTGTAGAAATCTTTATTTATAATTGAATCACTTGTTTATTTTTCAACAAGTTTTTAGTTATTTTTATATCTTTTTTTCCAAATAGTTCAAGAAAGACCACTACAAATGAGCAATATTTTGCACTGTTATACAATTTAATAAATCAGAAACTGATGACATAGTGCTGTATTTTACTTCTTTATCTTTTTTTTTTTCAACCAAAAATGCTTTGCTCTGATTAGGGGGTACTTGAATTAAAAAAAAATTCACAGGGGGTACATTGCTGAAAAAAGGTTGAGAACCACTGACCTAGTATATACAATAATATAAACCAAGTCATTGTATTTCATTTAGGATTATTTTATAACTTCATTTAAATAAAAATATATTTTTTGTCTTTTTTAGATACAGTCAATAAATAATGTGAACATGTATCATAACATGGAAATCTAAGAGAACGTGTTGTGAATGAGGATGCTTGTGGACCTGGAATTTTTATTTTTTTTTACACATTTTTATTTTTTTTTAAAAACAGTTTTTCCAACGTATTCAATTTTAGACGCTTTCTCTTCTTAGTTATTATTTCTCCGGCTGTAGAAAAGAGCCGCTCACAGGGCACAGAGGAGGCGTCAGTGCGACACTGTTGGCGTATCGGTCACGTGACCAAAACAGCTCATGATCGGTCACGTGACTTTCTAAAACCGACACAGGGTTTCGCTCTATGAGCTCGACGCATGCGCCGATGCATCGGTGTTGCCGGACCCATCACTAGCACATATCAATCCGCAGTGCATGTCTTTGAAAATTCAATTTAGCCCGTAGACATCATGAGGATCAACACGATCATTTTCGTATCTAAAGTGGATGCGCCCCACCAATTTGTCACGTTTCATGTGTCAGGTAAACCGTGAAGAATGGGGCCATACGAATCCCCTTCATTCTTTCGTGTTTAGCAAACTGCTCAGTTATTTGCCCCTCCTCCCTTTACACCATTGTGACATTCATCTAGTTAATGAAACATTAGGTTTATTTATTTATTTTTCAAATGTTTCTACAGGTCCAGCTGTTCCTGTTGGTGTCGATGTTCAGGTTGAGAGCTTGGATAGCATATCAGAAGTAGATATGGTGAGTGACATGACAAAATTAAATCGCACATGATAGCTGTCTATCATGTGCAGACCTGGGCAAAATACCCGTTATAAAATTCAATTATTTAGACCTTTAACATCAAAACTATAGCCGCAATTATGACATGTTTTTAAATGACCATAAGTCTTGAACTATGGAAAGTATTTCAATGGTCGAAATCTGCGCTTTCGGGTGTTATACGAGTTATTACGGTAATCTACGTCACAGCAGCTCAGACGAGGAACAAAGCAGAGTGTATGTATTATTCTAGTTGATCTTTTTTGTAACACCGATAGTGAATGATGCGCACATTTGTAGTTATTTCTACACGCTTTGTCTTCTGCCTCTGTAGAGCTTTGTGTTATTAATGTTCTTTGTAATGTTCTATATAATTCTTGTTGCAAGCATTTTTCAGTCCTTTTGTCATCCATTGTTTTTTGTACTTCTTACTAAGTTGTTTCAATGGACAATATTTGTCATAAAAGTGTTGGAAAAAATGACAATAAGCATAATTTCCATCATTTTCACTGTATACATCATCCCAACTTTGATCTCTCAGATCATGTCATACTTTTCTCTGTGCATATTCTTCACAATGTCTTTTGTCATCAATGTTCCTTTCGTACTTTTTGTCATAGATCGTGAAAACTGGCAGATATGATGTTATGATGTCGGATATTAGCAGATTTATTATCAAAATTATTAGTAAAAATGTATGAATAAATATGGCGGTGTGTCCTGAGATTCTACTTGGCCTTGTGATTGTAGGATATAAACTTAGGTTATACATTGTGTCTTTTCTGTGTGTGTCGGGTTTAAGAGGTCTACGTTGAAGTCGTCACATAAGAAAGCTACTTTTTGACTGATTTCAGTAAAAGTTGCCTTAATCCAGTTCTCAAATATTACAATGTTTGACTTAACATTTGCAGATGTTAATCCATCCATCCATTTTCTACCGCTTATTCCCTTCGGGGTCGTGGGGGGCTCTGGAGCCTATCTCAGCTACAATCGGGACACCCTGGACAAGTCGCCACCTCATCGCAGGGCCAACACAGATAGACAGACAACATTCACACTCACATTCACACACTAGGGCCAATTTAGTGTTGCCAATCAACCTATCCCCAGGTGCATGTCTTTGAAGGTGGGAGGAAGCCGGAGTACCCGGAGGGAACCCACGCAGTCACGGGGAGAACATGCAAACTCCACACAGAAAGATCCCGAAGCCGGGATTGAACTCACGACTACTCAGGACCTTCGTATTGTGAGGCAGACGCACTAACCCCTCTGCCACCGTGCTGCCCGCAGATGTTAATATGTTTTGCTTTTTTCATGACATATTTTAATGTTTAGACATTCTTAAATATTACCAATAGCTCATGTTTTTACTAGGGCTGTCAAGTGGCAATTGTTTTAATTTAGATTAAATCACACTATTATAAACCTGTGATTAATCATGATTAATTACGGGTTATTATTTGCTTGCATAAATACAATTTGCAGAAGGAAATACCCCAATATTTGGGTACAAATGCAATTTAGTAGTCAGAATGTCTGTCAAACAGGCACATTGTTTTTTTATATTTTACTGAACTGCAAGTCATTGATTTGCTCAAAACTTGGTGAAAATAAGTATAGTAAAAATGAAGTGCAGATTTTGAAAGTCTTTGCCGTTTGCAATTATTTTGCAAACAAGATAATGTAGTAAATAAACAACTTAATATAGTCTACCATTTACTCATCTTTCGTTTAAACAGTTGTTGAAACAAACAAGCGTGTTTACCTTTTTCAGATGACAATGTTGATCTCTTGTTTTGGTACAATGCGACCACAGCTCATAGTGATTTAAGAAATACATCTGTCGTCTGAGTGGAAGCATGTCTTCGAGTGTTTTGAGCCAGTGTCCCTCCCTGACTTAATAAAAATAGTTCAACAGATGTTGAACTATTTTGCATGTCCACTGGACAATATCCCATGTCCATCCATCCATCTTCTTCCGCTTATCCGAGGTCGGGTCGCGGGGGCAGCAGCCTAAGCAGGGAAGCCCAGACTTCCCTCTCCCCAGCCACTTCGTCCAGCTCTTCCCGTGGGACCCCGAGGCATTCCCAGGGCAGCCGGGAGACATAGTCTTCCCAACGTGTCCTGGGTCTTCCCCGCGGCCTCCTACCGGTCGGACGTGCCCTAAACACCTTCCTAGGGAGGCGTTCGGGTGGCATCCTGACCAGATGCCCGAACCACCTCATCTGGCTCCTCTCGATGTGGAGGAGCAGCGGCTTTACTTTGAGCTCCTCCCGGATGGCAGAGCTTCTCACCCTATCTCTAAGGGAGAGCCCCGCCACCCGGCGGAGGAAACTCATTTTGGCCGCTTGTACCCGTGATCTTGTCCTTTCGGTCATAACCCAAAGCTCACGACCATAGGTGAGGATGGGAACATAGATCGACCGGTAAATTGAGAGCTTTGCCTTCCGGCTCAGCTCCTTCTTCACCACAACGGATCGATACAGCGTCCGCATTACTGAAGACGCCGCATTGATCCGCCTGTCGATCTCACGATCCACTCTTCCCTCACTCGTGAACAAGACTCCGAGGTACTTGAACTCCTCCACTTGGGGCAAGATCTCCTCCCCAACCCGGAGATGGCACTCCACCCTTTTCCGGGCGAGAACCATGGACTCGGACTTGGAGGTGCTGATTCTCATCCCAGTCGCTTCACACTCAGCTGCGAACCGATCCAGTGAGAGCTGAAGATCCTGGCCAGATGAAGCCATCAGGACCACATCATCTGCAAAAAGCAGAGACCTAATCCTGCAGCCACCAAACCAGATCCCCTCAACGCCTTGACTGCGCCTAGAAATTCTGTCCATAAAAGTTATGAACAGAATCGGTGACAAAGGGCAGCCTTGGCGGAGTCCAACCCTCACTGGAAACGTGTCCGACTTACTACCGGCCATGCGGACCAAGCTCTGGCACTGATCATACAGGGAGCGGACTGCCACAATCAAACAGTCTGATACCCCGTACTCTCTGAGCACTCCCCACAGGACTTCCCGAGGGACACGGTCGAATGCCTTCTCCAAGTCCACAAAACACATGTAGACTGGTTGGGCAAACTCCCATGCACCCTCAAGGACCCTGCCGAGAGTATAGAGCTGGTCCACAGTTCCACGACCAGGACGAAAACCACACTTCGACTATCCGGCGTAGCCTCCTCTCCAGTACACCTGAATAGACCTTACCGGGAAGGCTGAGGAGTGTGATCCCACGATAGTTAGAACACACCCTCCGGTTCCCCTTCTTAAAGAGAGGAACCACCACCCCGGTCTGCCAATCCAGTGGTACCGCCCCCGATGTCCACGCGATGCTGCAGAGTCTTGTCAACCAAGACAGCCCCACAGCATCCAGAGCCTTAAGGAACTCCGGGCGGATCTCATCTACCCCCGGGGCCTTGCCACCGAGGAGCTTTTTAACTACCTCAGCAACCTCAGCCCCAGAAATAGGAGAGCCCACCACAGACTCCCCAGGCACTGCTTCCTCATAGGAAGACGTGTTGGTGGGATTGAGGAGGTCTTCGAAGTATTCCCTCCACCGATCCACAACATCCGCAGTCGAGGTCAGCAGAACACCATCCTCGCCATACACGGTGTTGATAGTGCACTGCTTCCCCTTCCTGAGGCGGCGGATGGTGGTCCAGAATTGCTTCGAAGCCGTCCGGAAGTCGTTTTCCATGGCCTCACGGAACTCCTCCCATGTCCGAGTTTTTGCCTCTGCGACCGCTTGGCCTGTCGGTACTTGTCCGCTGCCTCAGGAGTCCTATGAGCCAAAAGAACCCGATAGGACTCCTTCTTCAGCTTGACGGCATCCCTCACCGCCGGTGTCCACCAACGGGTTCTAGGATTACCGCCACGACAAGCACCAACTACCTCGCGGCCACAGCTCCAATCAGCCGCCTCGACAATAGAGGCGCGGAACATGGTCCATTCGGACTCAATGTCCAGCACCTCCCTCGTGACATGTTCAAAGTTCTTCCGGAGGTGGGAATTGAAACTCTCTCTGACAGGAGACTCTGCCAGACGTTCCCAGCAGACCCTCACAATGCGTTTGGGCCTGCCAGGTCTGTCCGGCATCCTCCCCCACCATCGCAGCCAACTCACCACCAGGTGGTGATCGGTAGAAAGCTCCGCCCCTCTCTTCACCCGAGTGTCCAAAACATGAGGCCGCAAATCCGATGACACAACTACAAAGTCGATCATGGAACTGCGGCCTAGGGTGTCCTGGTGCCAAGTGCACATATGGACACCCTTATGTTTGAACATGTTCGTTATGGACAATCTGTGACGGGCACAAAAGTCCAATAACAAAACACCACTCGGGTTCAGATCCGGGCAGCCATTCTTCCCAATCACGCCTCTCCAGGTTTCACTGTCGCTGCCAACATGAGCATTGAAGTCCCCCAGTAGAACGAGGGAATCACCCGGGGGAGCACTCTCAAGTACTCCCTCGAGTGAATCCAAAAAGGGTGGGTACTCTGAGCTGCGGTTTGGCGCGTAAGCGCAAACCACAGTCAGGACCCGTTCCCCCACCCGAAGGCGGAGGGAAGCTACCCTCTCGTCCACCGGGTTGAACTCCAACGTACAGGCTCTGAGCCGGGGGGAAACAAGAATTGCCACCCCAGCCCGTCGCCTCTCACTGCCGGCAACGCCAGAGTGCAAGAGAGTCCAGCCCCTCTCGAGAGAACTGGTTCCAGAGCCCTTGCTGTGCGTCGAAGTGAGTCCGACTATATCTAGCCGGAACTTCTCCACCTCGCGCACTAGCTCAGGCTCCTTCCCCCCCAGCGAGGTGACGTTCCACGTCCCAAGAGCTAGCTTCTGTAGCCGAGGATCGGACCGCCAAGTGCCCTGCCCTCGGCTGCCGCCCAGCTCACATTGCACCCGACCTCTATGACCCCTGCTATGGGTGGTGAGCCCATTGGAGGGGGGACCCACGTTGCCTCTTCGGGCTGTGCCCGGCCGGACCCCATGGGGACAGGCCCGGCCACCAGGCGCTCGCCATCGTGCCCCACCTCGGGGCCTGGCTCCAGAGGGGGGCCCCGGTGACCCACGTCCGGGCAAGGGAAATCTGGGTTCCTTGTTTGTTTTCTTCATAAAGGTCTTCGAGCTGCTCTTTGTCTGATCCCTCACCTAGGACCAGTTTGTCTTGGGAGACCCTACCAGGGGGCATAAAGCCCCCGGACAACATAGCTCCTAGGATCATTGGGACACGCAAACTCCTCTACCACGTTAAGGTGGCAGCTCAGAGTATTTAAGAAATACATCTGTCGTCTGAGTGGAAGCATGAGTGATGTGATAATTCACATCACTCTAAATGTATAGACTATAGAGTTCACAAAAATAAAGAGGGATCCTCGTGGGCCAGGCCAATCTTTCCTTATTTCTAAACTAAAACTGGGGAAATGCGTAGAGTGTTCTGGGCTTCAGTGCAGTGTTGATCTCCTGAAGACATGATTTTATTTCACAATTCCTTGAGAGAAAAAAATGCCTGGTTAGGCTTTGTGTATGTCATGTGTGCCTTCCTTGGGTGAAGCCAGGTTTACAGCTACAGTATGTTGTTATTATGCTGTTTTGAGCGAGTGTCCCTCCCTGACTTAATAAAAATAGTTCAACAGTTGAACTATTTTGCATGTCCACTGGACAATATCCCATGTCGGCTTTTTAAAAATGTTTTTAATTGTCCATCTAGTAAATTCTTCCCTGAGGTGTGGATGTTTTCCTAACCTCCTTGAAACATGCTGTGGTCCAGCCACGAATCAAAAAGAATAACCTTCACCCCAATATTTTATCAAATTTTAGACCAATCTCGAATTTGCCATTTTTATCCAAAGTCCTAGAGAAGGTTGTTTATCATCAACTTCTTTCTTATCTTAACTCATATGAAATGCGTAGAGTGTTCTGGGCTTCAGTGCAGTGTTGATCTCCTGAAAACATGATTTTATTTCACAATTCCTTGAGAGAAAAAAATGCCTGGTTAGGCTTTGTGTATGTCATGTGTGCCTTCCTTGGGTGAAGCCAGGTTTACAGCTACAGTATGTTGTTATTATGCTGTTTGTTACTTATGTATGTTATGTTACAGCTATTTAAAATAGTTTTGTCAATTTGTTCTGGCCTGAAATAAATTGGCCCTTTGAAACATATCTTTATCTTTGTGTGTTGTATGTAGACCACATTGCTTAGCAGAGTTCAGTGATGCAAATGCATATCAGGTGATCAACAGATTGTATTATTCTCCAGTGCAATAACAGTACTGAAATGAAGGCTAAAAGGGCATTAATTGGAGCTTTTAAAAAAAAAAAAGAAGAAAAAAAAAAGAAGTAACTAAATAGTTACTTTTTACAGTAACATAATACTTTTTGATGTAAGTAACTGAGTTAGTAACTGAGTTACTTTTGAAATAAAGTAACTATTAACTGTAACTAGTTACTGGTTTTCAGTAACCAACCCAACAGTCTGGTTTTAAACAGTGTTGGGGCTAATGCGTTATTTTCGGCGGTAACTAGTACCGGTAGTCTAACGCGATGCGTTACTGTGTTGTTTTACGTAGTTTTTTATGTAGCATCGGCTAGAAACAGAATATCTGAGTGTGTTTTATTGGAGAGTTGCAGTGTCGTCCTTCTGAATCTTCTTGTGTCACAACGGGGGGAGGACAAGAGCGTGCTCTGTGTGTATCTGGGTATGGGTGTGGGGAGGGGGAGGGGAGAGTAGGCGGGGCGTGTCTGTGTTTACTAACAAGACATCATGGCGGAGCCGCAGTCGAGTTTCTTAACATGGAGATATTCTCACTACTTTTCTTTTGTCGAGCACAAAGAAAATAACATTTTAGTTAAATGTAAGTTGTGTCTTGGATCAAAGATCCCATCTACTGCCCAAAACAGCAATACAAATCTGCTGAAACAGTTACAAAAGCAACATGCTTCGACAAAGCTAGTAAAGAGACACACAGACTCCGATGCCACTCCACCTCCACCTCCACTTAAGGATTTTAACAGAGGGACTGCTAGCCAGGACAACATTGATAGAGCCATTGCAGCGTATGTGCGAGAAGACATGCAGGCTATTTCTACAGTGGAGTCAGCTGTTACATATAATGTAATATTGTACATGGTAATTGTTATATATTTTATATATGTTATAAACATATAATATATCAGTATATATCATATACTGTATATATATTATGTAAATATTACGTATATATGTAATATTTTATATTGCTTTTAGTCTTTTCCATCTGAGCTACTGTGTGGAACAATTTCCCTTTTGGATCATTAAAGTTTGTCTAAATATAAGTCTAAGTCACCCGCTTTCAGGCAGCTCATTAGCATGATACCGGGCATCAAACAGCAAATGGCACGGAAAACATTTTCACGTACCTGGACAATGAGGCATTTTGCAGATTGTATTATTTTCCAGTGCAACATGGAAAGCGAGCTAAAGAAAACACTCCAAACTCTGCATCTGCTCATCATTCATCACTGAAGGTACACACACTCTGTCAATTCTCTTATATACTATTTCATTCTAGACTTCTAGAGTGTTTGTAATCAAAATCAAAAGAGTGATGTGATAATTCACATCACTCTAAATGTATAGACTATAGAGTTCACAAAAATAAAGAGGGATCCTCGTGGGCCAGGCCAATCTTTCCTTATTTCTAAACTAAAACTGGGGAAATGCGTAGAGTGTTCTGGGCTTCAGTGCAGTGTTGATCTCCTGAAGACATGATTTTATTTCACAATTCCTTGAGAGAAAAAAATGCCTGGTTAGGCTTTGTGTATGTCATGTGTGCCTTCCTTGGGTGAAGCCAGGTTTACAGCTACAGTATGTTGTTATTATGCTGTTTGTTACTTATGTATGTTATGTTACAGCTATTTAAAATAGTTTTGTCAATTTGTTCTGGCCTGAAATAAATTGGCCCTTTGAAACATATCTTTATCTTTGTGTGTTGTATGTAGAGCACATTGCTTAGCAGAGTTCAGTGATGCAAATGCATATCAGGTGATCAACAGATTGTATTATTCTCCAGTGCAATAACAGTACTGAAATGAAGGCTAAAAGGGCATTAATTGGAGCTTTAAAAAAAAAAAGAAAAAAAAAAAAAAAAAGAAGTAACTAAATAGTTACTTTTTACAGTAACATAATACTTTTTGATGTAAGTAACTGAGTTAGTAACTGAGTTACTTTTGAAATAAAGTAACTAGTTACTGGTTTTCAGTAACCAACCCAACAGTGGTTTTAAATCAAAACATAGCACAGAAGCACTTTTAAGAGTTTTTAACGACCTGCTTTTAGCTGTGGTCAATCTGCAGGTCTTGTGCTTTTAGATTTGACTGCTGCTTTTGATACGGTAGACCACAGCATTCTTTGAACTCGACTTGAGTCTTGTGTTTAAATGTTTTAAGTTAGATTTTATTCTAAGGTTATATTTCTCCTCTTTTGTTGAGAAGAATGGTTGCACATTCTTGGGTAGCAGGTTATAGTTTGATTTGTACATCATTTTAGTTGTTTGCAAATGCACCAAATTGTTCATTTTCAATATTTGTGATTCAATAAATAAAGTGTTTGTATGTTCTCTATATCCAACATTATGTATTATTCTACGTTTGTAATTGATCTTTTTTCTAACACCTAAAATGGTTCCAGTCATTTTTGACCAGCATGAGTTTTTCTGTAAACCGAGGCCAGTACTCCTCCTCTGAGTCTGCCTTAAGTATGACCCCAGGGTTCAATTTTGGCACATGTCCTATGCATTGTGCTGTTTTTAAAAAGCACAATGTCTCTTTTTCACTGTTTCGCAGATGATATTGAAATATATCTGCCTGGCTGTCCATTTAGCAAAGGCATATCTGTGCTACTTTTGTTGACAACTTTGAATCAGTAAACTTTGCCAGTGTAGTGTCCTCTGCTTCTTGTCGATGTTGCTAGCATACATGTTAGCATATATTTATTGGCGCAAGAGCAGCCAGCCGTCACTGCTCGCAGAGGACGAGGACTGCTGCTTGCTTTCACCTCAAGAGTCTCCAGGACTCAACAAGTTTCCAATATCCCTGGAAACGTCATTAGATTTGTTGCTAGTAGCTGTTTACAAAAAGAGTCGCAAAGAGGACACAACAACACAACAACATTACACACATATGCACCCCTCCCCTGCCCCCCACGCCTTCACCACCACTTTTATTCCCCTGAGAGGCAATGGACGGCTGAGTAGCACTTATACAGCAGCAGCCTGCCTCCGTTGCTCCCTCTCCCTCCCCTCTGTTGCAAGTCTTGTTGATTCTATGTAGCTTCTTTATGTTTGCTATGGCTTTGAGTTTTTTTCCCTTGGCCTCAGTCTGGACCCCCTCCCTGGAGTCCAGCCTTTGACTGAATATTTTTTTATTCTCCCCTCCCACTCCCCAACGTTTACCTGTTTCTCACCTTTTTTTGTAAAAAAGAGGCGCCGGAAGTTGGCAGTCCCGTCAGCGAATCTTTTTCTGTCTCCTTGTAATGTTTGTCTGATCTTGAATGGGATTGTGCTGAAAATCTAAATTTCCCCTCGGGGATTAACAAAGTACTTCTGAATCTGAATCTGATTGACAACAGGCGCCATCCTCGAGCACATGTTTGGATGTTTCTTTATGTTATTTTAAACTTGATTTGCGCCGATGATAAAAACGTTAGTCGCTGTAATACCAACAAGTTACCTCAGTTTTATCTAAAGTTCTGGTTGGAAGCGAAATTGGCCGCCTCTCATCGTGATCACAGACTGTGTAATGCGAGCGTCTCCTGGGTTAACCCTTAGCACGGAAGTGAATTATCATCATTCATATTTGATAACGCGATAATGTATTTGTATTAATCACACGCGTTAAGTTTGACAGCCCTAGTTTTTACTACTTTGTCGTTCAAGTTCTTCATCACATACACAGCTACTCCTGTTCCGTATGTTGATATAGTTTAGTTAATATCTTTCAAGATCAAAACATATTTCTTTTTCAGCATCTATCCTGTGAAGGGGTTTGTTGAATTGTTCCAAAAAATGCTTCATAACAATTGTTGTGAAGCAATGCAAACAACAAACATTTTAACAGCAGACGCTTGTATGCAAACTACAATTGCATACAAGCGTCTGCTGTTAAAATGTTTGTTGTTTGTTTCCTTCTCCAATTACAGAATATTGTGATCTATGCTGCTGAAGGTTTTCACTTCCATACATTCCTGTTCACCAATCATTTGTGTTGCTCTATGAATGTCCATAAGTCTAGATGAATGTGCTCTTCTTGTTCGGTAATTTTTTGGAGCGTTGTAGTTTTGTAGTTGAATGTTTGTTTTCTGTCAGACTCCTGTTATCGTTGTCGTTGTTGTGGCTGAGCTAGGAGCTTTGATATTTCATTCAGTTTGATGTAGACTTTACAGTTGGCGCTCCAGGTTCTCAGAATTTTCCTGAGCTTTCTTGGCGATATCAGCATTGCTTATAGTTGTGCGCAGTGCTCGTTCACTTTGCACCCTTGAGATTATTTCCCTGTTTCACGATGATGGTGGCGGGGTGTTGTTGTTTCTTCCATTCAGTGAAATGCACTGGTGTTAATATCGACATTAATTCCCTTTGATTGCAGAAAGGTGACCACTTGTTGCTCTGTTGAATGGTTCTCGAGGATTTGTGCGCAACCCTGCAATGATGATGTAATTCTGTCGTGTAAACTGATCTATTTCCTCTTTGATGTTTTCCAAAACCTGTAGTGTTTAGACTAAAGGGGAGGTGACGGCTCAGACACCAGAGGGCAGTATGTTCAATAATTTATTATATATAATAAATATATATAATAATAATAAACAATACAACTGAACTATAGATATGGAGTGTGTGACTAAAATACAAGAGTGTGTGTGGTGTAAGACTATGTGTGTATATATCTGAAGTGTGTGTTACCAAGTGTTGATGAGAAAAGCAGACAAGTCCAAAGAGGGCAAGGCAAAAGGGGTCCAAGATCAGCGAGGGGTCTGTGGGGCAGAGAGAGACGTCAGAGTCCAGGGGCGAGTGAGGAGTCGGGAAACGAAGAAGGCAGTCCAAAACACCGGGGAAACAACTGGAGATCTCGAGGAGGGAAGACTCGGGAAGGCACTGCGGAAGAGCAACATGGACGTCAGAATCACGGAGGGAAAAACAACACAGTAAGAGAGCATAAGGCTTACGGTACACAAAGAGGTAACTAAGTTCCCGCGCCGATCCTTGGGTCCACTGGTCTTTTATACATCTCGCCCTCATCAGTCCCAGGTGTGCAGGCTTGTCGCTGCGTGGGCGTGCTGCGTGGGCGTGCTGCGCTCAGCGCGAGCAGGGGCGTGTCCGAGCGCGCTGTCAACGGCTCCTCCAAGTGCTCCCGCAGAGGAGGGAGAAGTAGACTGCGCGTGCGACGTAACAGTCCAACATACTCACGAAACAAGGGAGGGTGGAGGGGAGAACTGGTGGTGGGTCGCCGGCCCCAGTGTCCCCGAATCTACCGAGGACAAGTCTGATGGCGGCGGCGAGAAGAACGCCGCTGAAGCCGGCGAGGCGGGCGACCAAGGGACGGCCACCATCTTGGCCGTCGGGAAGGCGGACGTGATTGGCGCCATGGTGCGTCTCGCCGGAAACGAGGATATGACGTCGGCGGCGGCGTGGAAGCGGCAGACGTCGGCGGCGGCGTGGAGGAAGACGTCATCGGCGAGGCAGGCGTGGAGGAAGACGTCATCGGCGGCGTGGAAGCGGCAGACGTCATCGGCGGCGTGGAAGCGGCAGACGTCATCGGCGGCGTGGAAGCGGCAGACGTCATCGGCGCCGTGGAAGCGGCAGACGTCATCGGCGCCGTGGAAGCGGCAGACGTCATCGGCGTGGAAGCAGCGGACGTCAAAGGCGTGGAAGCAGCGGACGTCAAAGCCGGAGACGAGGAGGGCAGCTGAGGAGCTGGCCGAGGTGCTGAAGTCGGCGGAGCAGGCCGAGGTGCTGGAGTCGGCGGAGCCGGCAGAGGTGCTGGAGTCGGCGGAGCCGGCAGAGGTGCTGGAGTCGGCGGAGCCGGCCGAGGGGCAGAGGTCGAGGCCAGCCTGGGAGCTGGTGGAGACGTGGGGGCCAGCCTGGGAGCTGGTGGAGACGTGGGGGCCAGCCTGGGAGCTGGTGCTAGCTCAGAGGCTAGCCTGGGGACTGGTGCTAGCTCAGAGACTAGCCGAGGGGCTGGTGCTAACTCTGATGCTAGCCGAGGGGCTGGTGCTAGCTCGGACGCTAGCCGAGGGACTGGTGCTAGCTCGGACGCTAGCCGAGGGACTGGTGCTAGCTCGGACGCTAGCCGAGGGACTGGTGCTAGCTCGGACGCTAGCCGAGGGACAGGTGCTAGCTCGGACGCTAGCCGAGGGACAGGTGCTAGCTCGGACGCTAGCCGAGGGACAGGTGCTAGCTCGGACGCTAGCCGAGGGACAGGTGCTAGCTCGGACGCTAGCCGAGGGACAGGTGCTAGCTCGGACGCTAGCCGAGGGACAGGTGCTAGATCGGACGCTAGCCGAGGGACAGGTGCTAGATCGGACGCTAGCCGAGGGACAGGTGCTAGCTCGGACGCTAGCCGAGGGACAGGTGCTAGCTCAAACGCTAGCCGAGGGACAGGTGCTAGCTCGGACGCTAGCCGAGGGACAGGTGCTAGCTCGGACGCTAGCTCGGGGACAAGTGCTAGCTCGGACGCTAGCTCGGGGACAAGTGCTGGTAGCGTGGTTGGTGGGTGCGGCCAGGCAAACTGAAAGATCGATGGTAGCGGTCTTGCTGGCCGCAGCTGTGCTACCTCACCAGCACGGCTGTCGGTACCATTCCCCCCCTTCAAAGGTGGATTCCAGACGCTTCCAGTAGACTGAGGAACAGACACTGAGGGTGGAAAGAGGGTGTCCAGGCGGCGAGAAAATTCCTCCTTGCTCACATCACTGCTAAACATGCCTTTCCACGACACTTTGGCAGGACAAGACAACTCCTCCGGTGTGGAGCGAAAAAAAGAAAAAGACATAGTGAATGGGGCAAGAGGCAGAAAAAAAAAAAAAAAAAAAAATCACAGGGGGCGGAACTAAAGTCACTGGGGGCGGGGCTAAGGAACTGTGCCGTCAGGTCCTTTAATAATTTTGGCGGGAACTTACTGTAGTGTTTAGACTAAAGGGGAGGTGACGGCTCAGACACCAGAGGGCAGTATGTTCAATAATTTATTATATATAATAAATATATATAATAATAATAAACAATACAACTAAACTATAGATATGGAGTGTGTGACTAAAATACAAGAGTGTGTGTGGTGTAAGACTATGTGTGTATATATGTGAAGTGTGTGTTACCAAGTGTTGATGAGAAAAGCAGACAAGTCCAAAGAGGGCAAGGCAAAAGGGGTCCAAGATCAGCGAGGGGTCCGTGGGGCAGAGAGAGACGTCAGAGTCCAGGGGCGAGTGAGGAGTCGGGAAACGAAGAAGGCAGTCCAAAACACCGGGGAAACAACTGGAGATCTCGAGGAGGGAAGCAACATGGACGTCAGAATCACGGAGGGAAAAACAACACAGTAAGAGAGCATAAGGCTTACGGTACACAAAGAGGTAACTAAGTTCCCGCGCCGATCCTTGGGTCCACTGGTCTTTTATACATCTCGCCCTCATCAGTCCCAGGTGTGCAGGCTTGTCGCTGCGTGGGCGTGCTGCGTGGGCGTGCTGCGTGGGCGTGCTGCGCTCAGCGCGAGCAGGGGCGTGTCCGAGCGCGCTGTCAACGGCTCCTCCAAGTGCTCCCGCAGAGGAGGGAGAAATAGACTGCGCGTGCGACGTAACAAAACCAACATTAAATGCCCGTGACCTTCAATCCCTCCGGCAGTACTGCATCAAAAAACGACATCAGTGTGTAGGATATCGCCACATGGGCTCAGGAACACTTCACAAAACCACTGTCAGTAACTACAGTTAGTCGCTACATCTGTAAGTGCAAGTTAAAACTCTACTATGCAAAGCGAAAGCCATTTATCAAAAACACCCAGCTTGTAGGGCTAAGCTTCCCCTGTAGCTTAGCTACATTTGATCGAGAGTAACTTGTAGCTTAGCTTACTACATTTTCCAAATTATGTATCAAAACCACAGTTTTGACTAAAAACTACTAATAATTGTGATCACAGCTACAGGATAGCTTGCTAACAAGCTATGCTGTAGCTGTGATCACAATTATTTATTTGACTTGAACTCTGACCGGTGGGAGGCACATTTTCGCTAAATCCAGCAAAGCCAAGGTGCCGAAAACCGGGGGCTAAATTCTAGTTAGCAATTAAACAACAACAAGAAAACAGAGAGAGTTGGACACATTTTAAGCGTTTCTGACCACAAAAGTGATCGACAAGAAAGGCTGACACAGCTCTGGCCGGCGCAAAGTAAGTGAAAAAACACGTTAGAGGCACCGCTTGCCACTAAAGCTAACAACACCACCGGCTTCACTTAGCAACCATGACCATGACAAGACACAGTCAACGGCGCCATACAGGATTTCCAAAAGTGGACCCGGATTTACAAAACCCAAAACCAGTGAAGTTGGCACGTTGTGTAAATCGTAAATAAAAACAGAGTACAGAGATTTGGCAGCACGGTGGCAGAGGGTTTAGTGCATCTGCCTCACAATACGAAGGCCCTGAGTAGTCTTGGGTTCAATCCCGGGCTCGGGATCTTTCTGTGTGGAGTTTGCATGTTCTCCCCGTGACTGCGTGGGTTCCCTCCGGGTACTCCGGCTTCCTCCCACCTCCAAAGACATGCACCTGGGGATAAGTTGATTGGCAACACTAAATTGGCCCTAGTGTGTGAATGTGAGTGTGAATGTTGTCTGTTTATCTGTGTTGGCCCTGCGATGAGGTGGCGATTTGTCCAGGGTGTACCCCGCCTTCCGCCCGATTGTAGCTGAGATAGGCTCCAGCGCCCCCCGCGACCCCAAAGGGAATAAGCGGTGGAAAATGGATGGATGGATGGATTTTCTCTACCTACAGTTCAAAAAAACGCATCCATCTATATCTTGACAAAAAAAACAATGACTTGTGTGTTGTTTGGGAACAGTTGGTGATGGTGATGTGCAGTAAAACTTTTCATGAACTCAACTCACCTTAATGTGTGTTCATAAATTTGTGTTGGATGTCTTAGATGAAAAGAGCAGTTATGATTTTGGTTTACAGAGTAAACAACTAAAAACTAAGGTTTTGGGCATTGTTTTCTCTAAATGCATTAATTTGTCTAAATATGGTTAAAGACACGCATTGTTGTGGGTTTCCTGCACTTCATCACTAAAGGAAAAATTGGGGTTTGTCCCTCTGTCTCTGACTCCCTGACTATTATGATTTTGCTTACTAGTTTCTATGACCCACCCTGCCTTGCCTCTGATTGGCCAATCTGTAATGTTTAGCCCTAACCTTAGCCAATTATGACTCATCATGCGAACACAAACCAATCATCATGGATGTTCTCATTCATCCAGGTCATTGTATTTTCTCCATATTTTTGGATGGCCTTGATTTGCAGTCCAATTTCTCTCTTTGTAGCTTTGAAGGGTTTGAAAGTAGCTAAGCTACAGGAAAAGCCACTCGTTACAGAAGTAGCTAAGCTACCACCAAGCTACTGGACAATTTAGCTTGCATATCACTGCATATCAATGCCATTTTATAATGTTATAGCTGCTGGAAGACTTAAGCGGCCGATTAAAACAAATGCAATTCATTTTTTTTTGGTGATGTTTGTTTTTTCATATAGATGATATATTGATAATATATATCTATTAACTTCTTGCAATAGGCCTTTCCCACGACTTTGGACCTTTGAACCAAATAGTCAATAAATAGTGGCTATTTAATTGTAATTTGTTTTTTTGGTAGTTTTTTATATTTAGTTAGATTATTTTAATGTAACAGGTTACTTTGGAGAGTTCGGTGATCTTGTGATATAAAAACAAAACTTTTTTTATATTTTGTCGACCGAAATGTACAACCCCCGGTAAGACAGCAATGAACAGATCAAAAAAGAGAAACTCCCAAGGACCTTCTGGCTGTGAGGCGTGAGCGCTAACCACTTATCCACGGTGCTGCTCGAGAAAATAGCAAACAACAACAAAAAACAAATGTAAAAGACATTTCCAGAACAAACACACAGCATTTGTGAAGAAATTCCAAGCTGGAGATAACCGAAAAAGAGCAGATGTTTACAGATGACTAGGGCCAGTTCCTCTTTCCTTGAGGTGACTAAAAGAGTGCCCCAGGGCTCAAGTTTAGGCCTCATCCTTTTTTATATTTATATTAATAATCTGTGTACTGATCTGCCAGATTTCATGTATCAATTATAGGTAATGCTATACTGAATTGCTGTATCTTTCCTCTTAACCCAGTCCCTAGAATTTCAACAATCTGCCTTTGAAATTGTCCAGTCTTGTTTGCAGGTATTAAAATGGTGTTGAATGCAGACAAAATATTATTCTGCTTGTGTCAACTCACCTCGCTGACAATGTAACATTTTCAATGTAGTTTGTAATTAGCTGTTATTAGCACAATCTAGTGGTAATACAGTAAATTGTCTCCAGTTGACAAATCATTTTGACGACTGTTACTACACAGATTACGTATCAACATGTGTTATCTGTCTCCATAAATGTCTGTCTTTGGCAGCAGTATTCAGCGACACCATGTATAGTCCAGTCCAGTGGCTGATGTTGTCTTGCCAGCATTTTATTTGTTTTCCTCCACTTCTTCTTCCTTCAATCATTCCTTTTAGGCAGATTTTGCCTGCCGGACATTCCCAAATATTTTTTTTAGATCTTTAAGATGGAAATTATAGCTGCCATTAAGATGTGCAGTGATGTTTTCAAATGACCGTAAGTCTTGAACTGTACAAAGTATTTCAATGGTTGGAATCTGCGCTTTTGCATGATATACTAGTTACCAGAGGTGTGGACTCCAGTCACATGACATGTAAAGGGACTTGCAACTCGACTTAGAGTTTAACATCAATGACTTGTGATTTCACTTGGACTTGAGCCTTTTGACTTGACTTGCTATTTTCCCCAAAACCCAAAGATTAAAAAGTTATTCAGGAGCGCTCTGTATCTTTCATTGTGTACGTTTTTGTCTGTCAGCGTGTGTGCTATCGGTACAACATCCAATCAAATTAGATCCACGTTGTTTTCATCCGATCAAATTGCAGGACAACCAACGAAGAAGAGCTGTCAAACAACGCGGCAGTGAGAAAAAATGATACCAAAGATAGTTTCGTTCGGGTATAAAAACTACGAGGTTGTCAACAAAAAATGAATTGCAGTATGCAAAACATGCGGTTCGAAGATTACAGACGGAGACGCAACAACTTCCAACTTCGTTCGACATTTGAAGTTGCACAAAGAACTGTAAGTTTTGAATGTAAGCTAACGTTTATTGGCTAAGTAAAGTTCTTTTAATTGCTGTGTAGTTAACTCAGTGAGGCTGTAACTCACTGCTAACGTTATAACGTTATTGCAAACACGACAATCTGTTGCGTCCACTGCAGTTCATATGTGTGCCGTTTTAGCTAGCTTTCCGACATACTGTTGTGTTGCTGTTGTGTTGTTTACCTCACAACAGCCATCCTGGCATCATACTACGCCCCCATTGTGCACAAATGACTGACAGACTCTTGGTCAATTTGGTCTTTTGCAAATGCAATGCAGTATAGGGCCCTGACATCTAAAAAGTACAACTCTGTTCATTGTTTTATTGATTGATTGTTTGAAACTTTTATTCGTAGATTGCACAGTACAGTA
Organism: Nerophis lumbriciformis; assembly: GCF_033978685.3. Taxonomy (NCBI): domain Eukaryota; kingdom Metazoa; phylum Chordata; class Actinopteri; order Syngnathiformes; family Syngnathidae; genus Nerophis; species Nerophis lumbriciformis. The sequence goes on along the minus strand of NC_084581.2, from coordinate 25,963,257 downwards.
CATATTCCGTACAATTGACCACTAAATGGTAACACCTGAATACGATTTTTCAACTTGTTTAGGGGTCCACGTTAATCAATTCATGTATTTGTTATGTTTTTCATGTGTTCGCACACCATACTTGCCAACCCTCCCGGATTTTCCGGGAGACTCCCGAAATTCAGCGCTTCTCCCGAAAATCTCCCGGGACAAATTTTCTCCCGAAAATCTCCCGAAATTCAGGCGGACCTGAGTGACGTGTCGACAGCCTGTTTTCACGTCTGCTTTCCCACAATATAAACAGCGTGCCTGCCCCAATCACGTTATAACTGTAGAATGATGGAGGGCGAGTTCTTAGTTTCTTATGTGGGTTTATTGTTAGGCAGTTTCATTAACGTCCTCCCAGCGCGGCAACAACACACAACAACAGCAGTCACGTTCCACGCTGTGGAACTAGTTAAAATGCAATATGCCTTGGAAATACAATGTTAACACTTTTGTACAAATAAGTACGGTTGCACTTGTTTTTTCTAATGTGTTTATTCTGTAAAGGAATGAATTACATGTTTAAAATGACTGGTTAATGTCAGCACAATTTTTTCCTGCAATTTCAAATGCACTTGTTTTAATAAATAAATACAGCGTTTTAAAAGCATACACAATCTGTGTAAATATATTAGTCTCTGGTTAAAAGGACTTGAAAGGACTCGAAACTCAAAATGCAGGACTTGGGACTTGACTTGAGACTTTCCAGTCATGACTCGGGACTTGCCTGGAAATAAGATGTAAATACCAGCTTTATACCAATTCATGATATTTGCACTTTGGACTTCTGTACAGTATAATTTGTGAATCTGCCTAACTTGATGTGGTGGTAGCGAGGTTTAAAAAACAAACAAACAAACAAACAAAAAAAACAGCCTGCCATGTTTTTGGACTGGAATTCTTAATCATGCGAAATATTGTGCTGTTTTTTTTTTCTCATTTAGTCCCGAGGACTTGAGGGCAAAGACTTGAGACTTACTTATGACTTGGTCCCACCACTGCTAGTTACTATGGTAATCTAAGTCACAACAGCTCAGACGAGGCACCAAGCAGTGTGGGTGGGGAACGTTTCCACAGGGTGTTTGCAGAGCGGTCAGCCTGAAATGCGGGTCTCAGGGAGACAGAAGAAGATTTTTACAACAAAGTTCTAAAGCTTAGTGATATATTTTTAACCCTTCACGTTCATATTTGACTGTTTGTTGCATTTTTTGTTGCGTTTCGCTTGATTGTAAAATATGTCAATCGAGAGGTGGTGTGACATTCATATGTTGTCAATATTCAGTGTTTTTAGTTAATAGTTAATATTGTAAATCCCACATTCTTTATTTTCATGTACATTCTGGGTGTCTCATTCAGCAAAAAAAAATTAAATTCCATTCCATTTTTTTAGGGCGGTCTGTCATAACGTTTTTAGCATTCAATCAGACATTATTGTGAGGTTTTGTATTACTGTTTCTTAAAATAGATATACTGGCCCCCAGACACATTTTTTTCTCTAAATTTGGCCCCCTGAAGCAATATAATTGCCAAGGCCTGCTCTACAAAATGCCTCCCGTCCCTACATAGAAAATAAGTCACACCTCTTGACAAAGCAGCACTGAAATCTGTGCTAAGAAAATCAAACCCATAATCAAAGTTTATTTCTATAGCCCTAAATCACAAGTGTCTCAAAGGGCTGCACAACGACATCCCACATCAGGGCAAGTGGATCTAGTTAATAGTGGTAAGAGTCCAGTCCATAGCAGGAGATCATCTTGAGTGGAGACAAGTCTGCACAGATGAGTGGTCCACCCCGGTCCTGACTTTGAACAGCGAGCGCATCACCTAATAATGTCTCCACACAGGAGAGGGGGGCAGAGCAGAAAAGAGACGGCAGATCAACTGGTCTAAAAGGGGGGTCTATTTAAAGGCTAGAGTATACAAATGAGTTTTAAGATGGGACTTAAATGCTTCTACTGAGGTATCATCGCTAACTTCAGAGTACTGGAACCTGAAAAGAAAACGCTCTATAGCCTGCAGACTTTTTATGGGCTTTGGGAATCACTAATAAGTCAGAGTTCTTTGAACACAGATTTCTGGGCGGGACATACGGTACATATGGAGCTAGACCGTTTAAGATTTTATACGTAAATAGTAAAACCTTAAAGTCACATCTTAAGTGCACGGGAAGCCAGTGCAGGTGAGCCAATATGATCAAACTTTCTTGTTCTTGTCAAAAGTCTATTAGCCACATTTTGTACCAACTGTAATATTTTAATGCTCGACATAGGGAGGCCCGAAAATAATACGTTACAGTAATCGGGACAAAATGGAACGGATTTGAGCGATATTACGGAGATGGAAGAAGACCGTTTTGGTAACACTCCTAAAGTGTGACTCAAATGAGAGAGTTGGGTCGAAGATAATACCCAGATTTTTTACAGAGTCGCTTTGTTTAGTTTAGTTTTCGTTTAGTTGTCAAATGTTAAGGTGGTATTATTAAATAGGTGTCGGTGTCTAGCAGGACCGATAATCAGCATATCCGTTTTCTTAGCGTTGAGTTGCGAAAAGTTAGCGGACATCCGTTGTTTAATTTCATTAAAGACACGCCTCCAGGTGACTACAATCTGGCGTGTTGGTCAGCTTTAGGGGCATGTAGAGTTGGCTGTCATCAGCATAACAGTGCCAAGGCATCAGCTCTGAAATCAAAGCGCAGGCTCCAAAGACGAAGGCTCTAAAACGTTGTCATGGATCGCACAAACAACAGCTGTGCTTGAAAAACTCAACAACATCTGGAAAGATGCGCCTTGAGTCACTAGAAAAAATCGCTTCATAGTTCTGATCCATTGTTATCATTATTAATATTATTTAGTCCAAAGAAACTGCAGAAGAGAAAGACCAAAGAAAAGATGGAAAGATAACATTCAAGAATAAACTGGATTAGACCTGGCAAAATTCCTGAGGGCAGTGGAGGACAAATCGGGTGGATAAAGCTGGTGGCATCATCTTCAAGTGTGCCCAAACTATTTCTGCGCAAGTCAAGGGATAAGTGAAGGGAAGTGATTAACAGCAGCCCCTTTCAAGCTTGTGTGTACAATATATTCTATGGGGGTCAAATACTGCACTCAACGAACTACACATGGATTTGTCACCTTTATTTCATGTTTTTCTACATTTTGGGGGCTGGTCATTTTTTTCTTCAAACTTACCCCAGAAATATGACTGATCATGGCAAGCAAAAATCAAATCAAATCAGCATGGGACCATATCATTTTTTTCCACACTGTATGTTATGCCACATGACAAAAAAATATGTAGATATCTTTGCAAGTAAACAAATGCTGCGGGCTGCCGTGACAGCAGAAGAAAAGCTTAAAACAATGGATTAAGGGAATCATTTTAGATGTTGTCATTCAACTGCTGTTTTCAGAAAAATAATCAGTATTAAAGCTCAAGGGTAGTTTTTGTTCTGTTGGAAGTTGGAATGTTGAGTAGTGTAATTAAACCATCCATCTGTTGTGTTACCATAAGCTGAATCCAAAAACGGGCATCCTGATGTTGCGTAAGATAAAAAAAAAAGCATAGCAGGCAGATATTTTTTTACAGCACAACTGTTAATCTCTCTAAATGCTATTATATCATGTCTTAAAACTGCTGGATACTCTGGGTGGGTGATACTGTCAATTTTGGTATCGATCCTACATATGTTTCAAGATGGCTGCTTCTTGCAGGAACTCAGTGCTCTTGTGTTTCATCGTGTTTACCTCTTGTTTTCGTGTGTTTTTTGCCTTTTGGATCGGGCACAAGTGGCACTTTTGGGGCCTCCGTGCTACTTTTTGGTGCTTTTTTTGTGAACTTTGGTTCAGTATTTGGTCTCCTGCACCGGAGACCAAATACTGGCTCTGCGTGGATCGAGACCAAAGAAGATCAGGTCTGGACATTGGCCGAGAGATAATGGGCATCCTCGGACTGAGTAGGCTCTCTTGGTTGCTTTGTTGAATCTGTTCATATTGTTTGTTTATGCGTGATGCAATTGTATGTGCACCACATCATCCTTCCATCCATTTTCAAGCGGTAGCTTGTCATACTCAGGGTCCAGCTGCACTCGGGGCTAAGGCGAAAGACAGGGTGCGCCACCTCATGGCAGGGCCAACACATATTGTATTATTTATTGATTTCTTCTTTTTTCGTCCTGTTTTACTTTTGTAGCTGTTTGTAGAAATAGTGTCTCTAAAGTGGCAGCTGCTTGCATTCGCTCTGTGCTCTTTTAATGTCTTTTAGCTTCCTATCCTCACCTCTGTGTCCTCTTGTTTCATATAGTCACTACTCTCTTGTAGTTGTTGCGTTTTTCTCTGTTTCAAAGAACAACAATGACTGTCTACAAATTCAAATTCCTTGTGTCTTAAACAAACTTGACCAATGAATTGCATTCTGATTCTGATACCAATTAGGGATATATTATTGTGTAATCAGAGCCGCTTGTCGGTGTTCTCAATTTGTGTGTCTTTTTTCTGATCTGTGTTTGTGTTGCGATTAGTGCGTGTTTTAAAAATACTTGCACCATGATGATGCAACCTTCCTTCTAACCCGACCTGGCTTAAACCTCTTTCCTAAGTGCAAGAGGGTCATTAAGGGTTTTGAAGAGTAGTATCATATACAGATGGCCGTGACGATTGAGCTGCAGAGGATTCTGGAATATTCCAGAATCCATGTTTAAAATGGGAAAACTTGTAGTTTGGAATTCAAATATATCTTTAGTGACACCAGAACTTTGCTTGTAATCCAGTCGTTACCTTTTCTGTTACCTCACTCTTTCTTTAGGATTTCACTATGACCCTGTATCTGAGGCATTACTGGAAGGATGAGAGATTGGCCTTTCCCAGTTCCACCAACAAGAGCATGACCTTTGATGGGCGCCTGGTGAAGAAAATTTGGGTGCCAGATGTGTTTTTTGTCCACTCCAAGAGGTCTTTCATTCATGACACCACGACTGAGAACATCATGCTGCGGGTTTTCCCTGATGGTCACGTCCTGTATAGCCTAAGGTGAGGATAGGAAGCTTTAACACAATAGCCTTGTACTGAAAACATGACATTACAGTGAAATAAATAATCCATCCCCGAGTAAAACTACGAAAAACTGTTGCAAACATTTGGTCAGAGAAAAACAAAGCCAGAGCAGGATGTTTCCACCTCCATATGTTTGACAATGTGTGTACTGTGGAGCATGTATCTTGTATTTTTGAGAAGGTGGACCTCATGGGCACTGCTGAATTATTTGCGATTTTGGTCTCAACTCCCTTGAGATCATTAACCAGCTCATCCTCGTATTTCTTGGCTAATCTCTCATCTTTCTTAACATTATCCTTACCCCACCAGATAAAACCTTGTTTTTCTTTCTCACCAAGCAGAACTTGTGTTTTTATGGTCTCGTACAGTACTACGGACAAAATACTTTTTCTGAGATTTTTTGACAGTCCCATGGGGTCGTAGAAAGGTTTAAAAAGAAAAGAAAAAAATGTTATCACATGTTTCTTTTTTCATATACCGGTAATGAGTTGAGGTTAGGAGTACTTTCTTAAAGGGACAGGGCTAATTTGTATGTTTGTGGGCACATAACCATTCAGTGGAGGTCAGAATGTTTGCTGGTTGGTAAAGCAAGTTTCTTTACAGAGCACAATTCATACACAAGGCAATTGAAAGTACTTTACAGAAAATTACAAGAAGGCAACATTAAAAATAATCACAATTAAATCTGTTATGTAGATAAACTACTTTCACTGGTCATATGCACACTTAAATAAGTGTTTTTACGTCTTACATCTTCTAGAAGACTATTCTGGATTTTAGGAGCATGAGCCTCAACATGTTTAGTTCTGGCTCTGGACACCAGCACCCGAGGTTCTTAGAACGCAAGAAGGTGTGTATGTGTATGCGAAGTGGGTAGAGCAACCGTGCCAGAAACCTGAGGGTTGCAGGTTCGCTCCCCGCCTCTTACCATCCAAAAAAAAAAAAAACGCTGCCGTTGTGTCCTTGGGCGGGGCACTTCCCCCTTTGCCCCCGGTGCCACTCACACCGGTGAATTGAATGATGAGTGATAGGTGGTGGTCGGAGGGGCCGTTGGCGCAAATTGCAGCCACGCTTCCGTCAGTCTACCCCAGGGCAGCTGTGGCTATGAAAGTAGCTTACCACCACCAGGTGTGAATGATTGATGGGTTCTACATGTAAAGCGACTTTGGGTACTTAGAAAAGCGCTATATAAATCCCAGTTATTATTATTATGTTTCTAAAATGTCAGAGATGTACTTTGGCACAACACTTGTACAAAAGCAGAGCTGTATTAAAGTCTATTCTATGAGCAATAATCAATATGATCATATTTCCAGGTTCTAGTCAGAACTCGAGCAGCAGCATTATGGATGTATATCAGTTGTTTTACAGCTGAGGTCATTACAGTCGTCTAACCCAGTGTTTCTTAAGCATTGTTGGGCCGCAAGGGCCCACTAGAGGGCTGCTCAAAAAATATCTGTTTCTCAGCTGAACTCAGTTGTTATACATACTGCAATCACTGTGACAAGTAAACAAGACATATTCATTAATAATTGATTGAATTTATTTTAGCATAACATGATTTATTTTTTGTAAGTTATTTATGAGTCCCTTCTTATGCAGTATGTTACTTACTGTTGAATCCGCCTGACCTAAGCCTAAGGTTTATGTGTTAAATAAATAACAATCTTTGTGATGAACCCATGGTTTCATATCATTTGACAAGGTCGTAAACTGTAAGTATGTTATATATAATTATTAAATCAAATTAAATCAAGGGTAAGATTACTAATTCAGTATTAATATCTGAGTGAGCTCTGTAGTGAAAAAGTCTCCTGCTGGAGACCAAGGCATGGATTAGTTTGTCTAAGTCTAATTTAGACAGCGGATTAAATACATATTCCCCTCAATCAAATACAAATTAATTTATAACCTTTCTTTTTTGTTTTAATTTTCCTGAATCTATTTTTGTGTAATGGTAAAAATATTTCTGGACTGTTCCTATGAAAGTAAAACAGTCTACGGCAAAATATACCAGAAATGAAAGTGGCAGTTGTTTTTTTTTACTAAATATTTTTCTGCTTTTATAAAAGTTTACTGCAAGTTAGGCTGTTGTTTTTGCATTGTCGCATTTCAGTTCAGTTCAGTTGTTGTGAAAGTACTTAGTACTCGGGTAACACATTCCCAACTAACTATGTCTCTATAAAGCAAGAAAAAATGGTTAAGGGAAAATTGTTTTTACACTAATACCCCCCAAATTATTATTAATTATTGATTTTATATTCTTCAGGGTTACAGTGACTGCTGCATGCAACATGGATTTTAGTCGTTTCCCTTTGGATTCACAGACATGTACATTGGAGCTGGAGAGTTGTAAGTATTCATTTATTGTCATTTGTGCAATGAATGAAAAATGAGTTTTACTGTACATACATACACACACACACATATATATATATATATATATATATATATATATATATATATATATATATATATATATATATATATATATATATATATATATATATATATATAAACATCACTGCACATCTTAATGGCAGCTATAGTTTCCATCTTAATGATCTAAAAAATTTATTTGGGAATGTCCGGCAGGCAAAATCTGCCTAAAAGGAATGATTGAAGGAAGAAGAAGTGGAGGAAAACAAAAAAAAATGCTGGCAAGACAACATCAGCCACTGGACTGGACAATACCTGGTGTCGCTGAATACTGCTGCCAAAGACAGACATTTATGGAGACAGATAACACATGTTGATACGCAATCTGTGTAGTAACAGTCGTCAAAATGATTTGTCAACTGGAGACAATTTACTGTATTACCACTAGATCGTGCTAATAACAGCTAATTACAAACTACATTTAAAATGTCACATTGTCAGGAGGTGAGTTGACACAAGCAGAATAATATTTTGTCTGCATTCAACACCATTTTAATACCTGCAAACAAGACTGTACAATTTCAAAGGCATATATATATATACATATATATATATATATATATATATATATATATATATATATATATATATATATATATATATACATATACACATATATATATATATATATATATATATATATATATATATATATATATATATATATATATATATACATATACACATATATATATATATATATATATATATATATATATATATATATATATATATATATATATATATATATATATATATAAAAATTCAGCTATTATGGTCCCAGGTCGATAAGAATAGTCCAAGGAACTTCAAACTTCCACTGCCTCTTACTTGAGGTGCTAGGACCATAATAGCTGAATAGACAAGCGCTTTGTCAATAACAAATCTTTAACCAACACATTTTACACAGAATTGAGGCTATTTTCGGGAAGAAGTACGTTATACCTGAGTACAATATCACAACAAATGGCAATCATATGGTTATTGTCAGTACTATCAGAAAACAAATACTAAAACGAACTACAACCAATGCTAGCAATGGTGAAAATAAGGAAAGCAAGGAAAGCTAGACCCAAAACTAAAGAGGAGACATTTTTCAAACGATTCAGATTGCAGTCCATGTACATGTAGTCCACAATATGCAAACACGAATGAGGAATTATTTAATGGTGTCCATACATTTCACATTGCCATGACAGCCGTGCCGATGTTGGAACCCATTTCCTCAGCGTAACAGCATATTGAGAACCAAATATGCACTAACACTACCCATATCCACAGGTTTTATTTGTTGAAAATAATATTTTGCCCTGTCAGTTCGATTACACATCGACATACAGGCTAACGGTTTTCGATGTGTCATTGAACTGGGCTGCACGTGCTAGCATGCTAAGCATTGGTTGCACAAACATACTACCTTTGTTAGACAACTTCATAGACTGTATTGGACAACATAGTTTACATACGAAATGTCCATTTCCATTTATTACAAGTAATAAGAAAATGTAAATGCTTTTCCTGTCAAGGAAGAAATTAGCAAGTCTCCATCTTTCAAAGGCATCCCCGATACAAATCCTCATTTTGTTCCTGGCTTTGTCATAAATAAGTTGGAAATTGTAACAACGCCTTTTAGATTTACTAAGTTCTGACGTGTTTAGTAACTTTACCAGTGGCAGTAGCTAGACGAAGATGGTGGTGCGAAACTGGGAACCTGGTTGTAACACACTCCCGGACTTTCTAATTGGTTAAAACGGTGGAAGGCGGGACATCAAAATGAAAACAATAACAAGATTTCGGGGCTGTAAATCTAATTTTGAAACTACTGTTATCAGTTGTAGAGTTATAAAAAAAAAAACATGATTTATTAATGCCTTTTGACATATTAGGGCCATTTAATGATGACTTGACATTAAATTATTACATATGGCTCCTTTCAAATTTTCATTGGATGTTAGTGCGACCCCTCCACCCCTTTTCAGGGGACGTGTAATATGTGCACTCGTAAAGTTAGGAGGAGATGAATCGTTAAGCAAGAACAATTATTTTGGTTCTAGCCAGGTTTCGCTTATACTAATGGTTCACCGCAGCTTGTAGTACGCTTAGGGATGCTACAAGCTGGGCTAGTCAGCTCGCTACAGCTAACGCTAGCAATGTAAAGATTGTTAATGACATCATTAACTAATAACGTTTTGGGAGACAATGATCTCAGGCTTAAAAAGCCGATATTATAGGTTTTGAGGAATTTTTCTTTAGGATATCCATAGTACTGATATTAATAACGTGTATTGTGTAGTGTGCCTTAAATAATTTTGACCACATCTAGGAATTGATATGATGGGAATCTTGAGATTATTTTCTTGGTGCTGTGATAGATTTAACACGTCATCATTTGCTACCTCAGGAATGCATGTTCACCTCTGGCACAGTCACTACAGAAAAACATTATGTGAGTTGTGTATTATTCTACGAGAAATGCGTGTGCCGGAATTTTCCAGCCTGGCGCAGGCTAGTTTTAGTTTAATTGACTCCTCACGCGGACTAACAGACACTGTAATTGCCTGTGTCCACGCTTGCTCTAGTGTAGTTAGTCAAGCTTGACTCAAATAGTGGTCTATAATTCTAGAAAGAGTGATGACGCCTTCCCGGTTAGTGTGAAGGCCGTCCCTCCTCAGCACACCCGGTTTGCCCCAGACAGAAGGCCAATTATCAATAAACGTTAGTCCCTGTTCTCTCATACTTGCCAACCTTGAGACCTCCAAATTCGGGAGATTTGGGGGGAGTGGGTTGTTGAGGTGGGCGGGGTCGGGGGGCAGGGCCGGGGGCGGGGTTAAGGGGGCAGGAGTATATTTATAGCTAGAATTCACTGAAATTCAAGTATTTCTTATATATATATATATATACTTGACTTTCAGTGAATTCTAGCTATATATATACAGGTAAAAGCCAGTAAATTAGAATATTTTGAAAAACTTGATTTATTTCAGTAATTGCATTCAAAAGGTGTAACTTGTACATTATATTTATTCATTGCACACAGACTGATGCATTCAAATGTTTATTTCATTTAATTTTGATGATTTGAAGTGGCAACAAATGAAAATCCAAAATTCCGTGTGTCACAAAATTAGAATATTACTTAAGGCTAATACAAAAAAGGGATTTTTAGAAATGTTGGCCAACTGAAAAGTATGAAAATGAAAAATATGAGCATGTACAATACTCAATACTTGGTTGGAGCTCCTTTTGCCTCAATTACTGCGTTAATGCGGCGTGGCATGGAGTCGATGAGTTTCTGGCACTGCTCAGGTGTTATGAGAGCCCAGGTTGCTCTGATAGTGGCCTTCAACTCTTCTGCGTTTTTGGGTCTGGCATTCTGCATCTTCCTTTTCACAATACCCCACAGATTTTCTATGGGGCTAAGGTCAGGGGAGTTGGCGGGCCAATTTAGAACAGAAATACCATGGTCCGTAAACCAGGCACGGGTAGATTTTGCGCTGTGTGCAGGCGCCAAGTCCTGTTGGAACTTGAAATCTCCATCTCCATAGAGCAGGTCAGCAGCAGGAAGCATGAAGTGCTCTAAAACTTGCTGGTAGACGGCTGCGTTGACCCTGGATCTCAGGAAACAGAGTGGACCGACACCAGCAGATGACATGGCACCCCAAACCATCACTGATGGTGGAAACTTTACACTAGACTTCAGGCAACGTGGATCCTGTGCCTCTCCTGTCTTCCTCCAGACTCTGGGACCTCGATTTCCAAAGGAAATGCAAAATTTGCATGGTTGGGTGATGGTTTGGGGTGACATGTCATCTGCTGGTGTCGGTCCACTCTGTTTCCTGAGATCCAGGGTCAACGCAGCCGTCTATATATATATATATATATATATATATATATATACATATAAATAAAATAAATACTTGAATTCCAATGTTCATTTATTTACACATATACACACATAACACTCCTCTCTACTCATTGTTGTATTTGAAAGTGCAATGCTTTGCAGCCAGTAGCACAGCCTTTGAAGGAGCGTAGGTATGGGCAGTGTAATATTCTGGGTTGGAGTCAATAACCAGGAGAGGTGACGAAGTTACGTCTCTTTACTTCATACTTCAGAACCGACTCCCACACTTGCCGTCAGGGTGCGCACTACAACGTAAACCGTTGGCCAACCAAAAAGTAACCACAGAACACTTATATGTTATAGTGTTCTGTGGTTACTTTTTGGTTGGCCAAGCGGACGTGACGACAGGCTGTCCTCACTCAGGTCCGCACGGACCTGGAGGGGGCGTGCCTTAAGTCCGGCTGGAAATTGGTAGAAATTTGGGACAATGTTTGTCCCGGGAGATTTTCAGGAGAGGCACTGAAATTCGGGAGTGTCCCGGAAAATTCGGGAGGGTTCTCTACAAAAACTAGCCAGCCACTTGTTAAGCGAGACTAATCTGCTATACTCTCGCAGGCAGGGAGTCAGAGACAAGTACTCGATGCCGAGACATCTTTCTCGTGAGATTACAAGTCCAAGCTATGTTCCTCTTTGTAATGTCTGACTGTCTCATTACGATGTGGAGCCGACGTGTACAACTATGTTCGCGTAGCGAAGGGGAGGGCAATTAATTTTTCAATGGGGCCACATGAGAAACAGAAAATATTGTGGAGGGCCAGGTCAAAAGGCTTCACTCAATTCTGCATAATATTAATTGTATTTCTCTATAAAAAGCGGTAAATTGCATTGTTTAGACAAGCTGGAAAAGTGAGGTTGCCTTACAAGAATGTTATTTATTCAATCAAATTTCCCAAAACAATGGTAAACCAAAATGTGAATGTTTTTTGAAATTTGTGACTCATTACATTAGTGATCATATTCAGTCACATTTTGAGTTTCATATACTATTGAAAATAGGTTATCAGCTTTCTAAAAACATCAACACATTGTCTTTGTACTCCAAATATTCAGCAAGATACAACATATTGTAATAATTAACTAATCCCTGAACTGTGATTTTGAGAAAAAGGCCTCCAAAGAAAGTGTTCCAGGTCACTGTTAGTTGGTGTCTTTACATTCCTACATTTGTTGCATAACCACGTCATTTGGGGTTTTTCGGGAGGGTTTTCTTGTTCAGTGAGAGAAATCTAGTCTCTGTTGGGCTTTAACAAGTGCATCAAAGTCAGGTTGAATGTCTGAGGTGGAGATACGAAGCAAGCAGTGAGAGAGGATCTATACCTGGATTTGGTAAACCTTATCACTGAGAATGTTTGTTGCTCTCATGCTCCTCCAAAAGTATAACAAATTGCCTGTGATTCAATGCTCATGCCCTGATGAAGTTCACTCATTTAGTTACAACATCAATAACATGGTTAATTTTTTGCACAGACTTGCAAAATAAAATTTTCTGATCTGCGTCAATTTATCACTTTATCTTGCATACGTTTCAAAAATCGGACATTTTTCCCCGTAAGATTTGGACAACCGTCCGTTGTCACACCTGCCAGTCTGTCCCATTTCGGTCCCAGTGTGTCTGTGAGCAGATCATTGCCTGTCGTTGTCAATCAATTAATCAAAGTATATTTATATAGGCCTTAATCACAAGTGTCTCAAAGGGCTGCACAAGCCACAACGACATCCACGGCTCAGATCCCACATCAGGGCAAGAAAAAAACTCAAACCAATGGGCACAATGAGAAACCTCGGAAGGGACCGCAGATGTGGGAACCCCCCAATGGGCGACCGGTGCAATGTATGTCGAGTGGATCTAGTTAATAGTAATCTAGTCTATAGTGGAGACAAGTCAGCAGCGCAGAGGAGTGGTCCACCCTGGGTTCCGACTTTGTGGTCTGTGGTCACGCAGGAGAGGGGGACAGAGCAAAAAAGAGTTGGCAGATCAACTGGTCTAAAAGGGGGGTATATTCAAAGACTAGAGTATACAAATGAGTTTTAAGATAGGACTTAAATGTTTCTACTGAAGTAGTATCTCTAACTGTTACCGTTAGGGCATTCCAGAGTAATGGAGCCCGAATAGAAAACGCAGGCTTTGTTTGGGCTCTGGGATTCACCGGAATTCTTAGAACGCAGATTTCTGGCCTGGACATATGGTACAATACAATCAGCAAGATAGGATGGAGCTAGACCGTTTAGTATTCTATACGCAAGTAGAAAAACCTTAAAGTCGCATCTTAAGTGCACAGGAAGCCAGTGCCAGTGCAAGAATTTTCTTGTTCATGTTGTTGTCTCTTTCATTGACCGCAGTGCAGCCAGCTCCTCTGTAATCTTATGGACAAATACGAGTAACTGGTGTCCAGCTCCAAAGCCAAAAGTCAAAACTTGCCACTTCACGTTGCAGCTGAAGCTCCAGACTCCCAGCTATGTCCTTGATTCTTCTCGTCACGGTTTGCCTGGACTTTTCTTTCAGGGCATATTAGTTCTGCAGAGTCCACCAAGCACTCTTTGACAAACTCCCCCTCTGAGAATGGCTTACTTTTCTTAGCGATTTTCCTGGTTGCTGCATCCCTGGAGGTGTGAAGCTTGGTAAAAAAAAAAGCCTTGCTGCTTTTTTAGCTTAGCTAGCAAAGCTTCCAATGTCTGCGCCCTTTAAACTACTTCATAATTTTTTGTTTTTCTCCGCGTGTTCCGTCCCGTACTGCCGACTCAAACAAACTAAACACACGGCTTACCTCCGACTTCAGTAAATAAATACGAAGCAGTCCATTTTTTGTTGAAAACAAGCATGAGCTTGTGACAACGAATCAATCACACACACTAATTTAAGTATTGCGTCATTTTGTACGTGAATAAAAAAACATTTTCCAAATATAAGCAATGCAGCTTTAATCCATGGATGAGGTAAAATTATGAAATGTTAATTTTGTAATTCCAAATTATCTTAAACGGGTCAGTCAGAGTCAACCAAAGTAGAGTCAACCATTGTATGGACCGGGGACCATACAATGCCCAGGTCTGATTAGCCTGTCACACGTGTTTACTCGACTTGTTGTGAGTCAGCTACCGAAGACTAGCTTCAATGTCAGGTGCTCCGGCCCTGGGAATACACTTAATTATGTCTGGTTTACGAAGCTGTATGTTCCGGGTAATGGAGTCCCCTATGACTAAGGTGTGGTGCCCGGTAGACTGACTAGCTAAAGGGCTAAATCGTATTGCGTCATTTTGCGTGTCAACTCGCTACAGCTAACGCTAGTAAATGTGTCCGTGGCGTCTATAGTTACGAAATTACTAATCCTTTAGTAGGGTATGGGAGCCATACTCAGGTTGTTTCTTTCTCCGAGTCGAGTTCTTGCTGTCTTCAGGGCAGTGCAGCAGCGTGAGGGAGCAGACGCCTTCGGAGCGTAGTTGCTTTTGACCGTGACGAGCTTAGCTTCGTTAGCTTAGCAGCTAGCTAGGTTGTAACAAGAACTCGTTCTTACTGTCTTCGGAGCAATAGTCAGAGGTAGCAGCAGCGTGAGGGAGCAGACGACTTTGGAGCGTAGTTGCTTTGAGCCGCGGCTAGCTTAGCTTCGTTAGCTTAGCAGTGGGACGATGAGAGGGGTGCTTGGCAAGTTTGATAAGACTACTAATATGTTTGAGAAGGAATACAAAAAGCTGTAAAACAATTACAAGCACACAGATAGAAAGATAGTACTTACCTTTTTCGCGGCAGTAGCGAGCATCAGCAGAGTTTTTCGGATGTGACGTGTGTGTGTGTATATATGCGTGTGTATATACATATACGCTAATACGTATATGTATAACACTAATATCTGTTTTTATGTGTGTATACATATATATATATATATATATATACATATATATATATATATATATATATATATATATATATATATATATATATATATATATTAGGGCTACGAATCTTTGGGTGTCCCACGATTCGATTCAATATCGATTCTTCGGGTCACGATTTGATTATAAATCAATTTTTTTGATTCAACACGATTCTCGATTCAAAAACAATATTTTTCCGATTCAAAAGGATTGTCTATTCATTCAATACATAGGATTTCAGCAGGATCTACCCCAGTCTGCTGACATGCAAGCAGAGTAGTAGATTTTTGTAAAAAGCTTTTATAATTGTAAAGGACGATGTTTTATCAACTGATTGCAATAATGTAAATTTGTTTTAACTATTAAATGAAGCAAAAATATCACTTATTTTATTCTTTGTGAAAATATTGGACACAGTGTGTTGTCAAGTTATTGAGATGCGATGCAAGTGTAAGCCACTGTGACACTATTGTTCATTTTTATTTTTTTATAAATGTCTAATGATAATGTCAATGAGGGATTTTTAATCACTGCTATGTTGAAATTATTACTAATATTGATACTGTTGTTGATAATATTCATTTTTGTTTCACTACTTTTGGATTGTTCTGTGTCGTGTTTATGTCTCCTCTCAATTTATTGCTGTTCTGAGTGTTGCTGGGTCGGGTTTGGTTTTGGAATTGGATTGCATTGTTATGTTGGATTGATTAATAAAAATAGAAAATAAAATAAAATAAAATACAATTAAATAAAATTTAAATAAAAATTGATTTTTGAAAAATTAGAATCGATACTGAATTGTACAACGTGAGAATGGCGATTTGAATATATATATATATATATATATATGTATATAAATATATATGTGCGTGTATATGTATATATATATATATATATATATATATATACAGTATATATATATATATATGTGCGTGTATATGTATATATATATATATATGTGCGTGTATATATGTATATATATATATATACACACAGTATATATATATATATATATATTTATATACACAGTATATATATATATATATATATATATATATATATATATACACAGTATATATATATATATATATATATATATATATATATGTATATATATATATACAGTATATATATATATATATATATATATATATATATATATGTGTGCGTGTTTATGTATATGTACATATATACATACATATATATGTTTATATATAAACTATATCTACAAATGTAAATAAAATTTACACAAAAGAAAACAGAAGAACAATGTAAGTATAATATATGCACAAATGGACCTTGCCAATAAACTGCCATAGGTTCAAACATTCGTTATTATTGCCCACTCTACTTACGTCTCTGGTCGTAAATTTGTTTGCTTGTTTTTGAATTGTGATTTTGGTTTGAATTGTTTCGGACAAATGAAGCTTTACAGGGCATCAAGACAAAATCTAAATCCAACAATTGAAATTTAAGACCTTAAAATGCCCAAAAATGTCCTAAAATACCATAAAAGGTCTTATATACTATTGTAAAGGTCTTAAAAATCTATTTACGTTACTTTTATTTAAAACATGCATAAACTTCAGTTTTGCTTTTAAATGTTTAGATTTTTGAGAAGGCTATAAAGTATATAGTATGTTACCCCATCAGAATTGATCCCCCACCACCTGTCACAGCTTAGCATAGCAGCGGAGAAAACTTAACGAAAGCCCACAGCTAAGCCGGTGGATGGAAACGTATAAAGCATTGGTGTTAAACTCAAAGCCTGGGGGCCAGATTTGGCCCGCCACATCGTTTTATGTGGCCTGTGAAACCCTAGAAATAATGTGAGTCAGGAAAGCACCTCATTTTTTTTTACACTAAATGCATTTCTATTTTGACATAAACATTGCATGTAGGCCTACTGTGTGCAATTGCATGTATTTTGACATTACTAGTATCTGATCATGCAATAAACATGTATTAAAAACAAAAATAATCAAATAAATACTGTAATTGCTTGTCACCATGGTTAATGATTTCAAAGCTAGCTATTCATCAATTTGTATAAAAGAAATGTAATAATTGCAAAGGCAATTATGTAATTATTAGCGCTGTCAAATGATTCTTAAAAAAAAAATCTGATTAATCGTAATTTTGAATTTGGATTATTCAAGAATAATCACAATTTTAAATTTGGATTAATCACCATTTTAAAATTTGATTAATCGTGATTAATCATAATTTTTTAATTTGGATGAATTATGATTAAACACTGTTTTTAATTTAGATTATGTATGGTTAATCACAATTTTGAATTTGGATACATCATGATTGGTTGTTACTATTTTATACAAGCTAAAATAATCAAACAAATATTCAGACACAGAAGCAATTTTCTTGTCAGAATATTTTTAAATGTTTTACTTAAATGCACGTCATTTATTTGCTGAGTTTTATCTAAAGTTCCATGTGAATGTATTTTGAAGTGCAATGTCCTCACTCATTTATTGATCTGATCACTCACCGTAAAACCTGCGCCGCCTTTCAGGTTACCATCTGCACTTGAGGTAAAGAAGCATGTAAAATTGCGTGATTAATCTGCGTACATACATGATTTATGCGATAAATTGTTGTGTGATTATTCACATTGTTATGATTAATCATTATTTTTGATTTTAAAAAAAAATCATATTAAGAGGCGATCATACAGTATATTTACTGTTACATGCAGCCCTCTGAAGGCAGCCATAACTGAAGTGGCCCTCAATGAAAAGGAGTTTGAGTGTTTAGGACCCGGATGTGGAGCCATCGAGGAGAAGCAACTTTGGCGGTAAAAGGGAATGGAATAATAATGTAAAAGTCAAAAATCCGGAATAAGTCTTTGTCAAAAGATGCTGAAACACTACACCCTTTGTGACACTTGTCACAAAGGGTCACAAAAGGAGTGTTATGTAAGATAAATATGAGATGTTTACTAGTGAAATCATACAGTTAATTCTCTGTGCTAGTAGTATTGTACTCACAGCAGTAAAACTATATTAAAAACATTATTTTATATTATTTATACTATTTATTCCAAAAATTTCAGGTTAGTTTATTATGCCTAATTTTTCCTTCAAGTTTATGCAGCAACTGACATTAATAGCTATAAAGGTTGTCTGTTTAGTGCGCAGGTGTAAAACTCAAGGCCCAGGGGCCAGATCTGGCCCGTGACATCATTTTATCTGGCCCACAAACATCTGGAAATGATATGTGTCAATAAAGTACTTCATATTTTCTCACTAAATGTAATTTTTTTTTATTTTGACAAAAAAATATATACGTACTGCTTAAAATTGCATACATTTTAAACTTTAATAGTATCCATTATTTGCAACAAATATTACAGTATATTATCACACTTTTTTTTTTTAAATTGTCTAAATGAAAATACTAAACTTTACAGCAAACTACCCATCAAATGAATAAAAATGACAATAAATGTTAAGTTGTTCTTTACAGCATGTTACTGTAAATTAAAAAAAAACTACTACTGTTTTTTGTGTTAAAATTCTGTTGACTGAGCTGCCAGTTTTTGACTGTAAAATCTACGGTTGTTGTTTTTAACGGTGTATTTACTGTAAATGGAAAGACGGTACATTTGTTTGTACGGTGGAAAAACTGGCAGCTAAGTTGCCAGAATAAAAAATAACTTGTACTGTTGCCCCTGTGACCCGACCTCGGATAAGCGGAAGAAGATGGATGGATGGATGAATATAATGTTGTAAAAACCAATGTAAATTTAACACAAAAATTCTGGCAACAAAGCTGCCAGCTTTTTCTGTAAACCCCCCAAAAAACTGTGTTACTGTTTTTCCATTTACTGTAAAATGTTGCAAAAAACCCCCCACTATATTTTACTGTAAAATTTTGTAAATGTAAAGTTTTTACTGTAAAATCGACAGTCTACTTTATATAATTTATTTATTTTTTTAATATATATATATAATTAATAATGAAATCCAGAGGCAAATTCATACATTATTCCCTGTTACAAGTGGCCCTCTGATGGCAGCCAGAACAATGAAAAGCAGTGTGCATCCCTCATCTTATTGTGGGGTGAGGAAAGCAAGGAAGATTTGCGAATGTCATCTTGTAATGTTTAAATAAAAACTAGTCATTGTTTATTTGCAATAGGTTTTTTTTTTTGAAGTCACAAAAACAGGTAAAAATGTATTCAGATACAAAATGAGCTGAGCAAATTATTCCCATCCAAATTCTGTTTGAGGCTTGCAAGCCATAATCACCTTATTTCTTTCTGCATTCTGTTTTTTACAACTTTGTGCAGATACAGAAGAAACACAGTAGATGTTTTTTTGATCTGTTTGCTACATTCTGACATCCACAAAAACACTGCAAAACTTTACTCTACCATTGCATGAAAACACTTGATATGAAGCACACTGCAAGAAAACACTTCTATGACAAATGTGTGTATCATATAGTCCGTATGCCAAGTCAAACTAAACTATTCATTCAATTAATTTACAATAGAGAGTATTCTACTGTATTGAGTTAAACCATTTTGTTTACCAATGTGAAAGAGTAGCCTTGTGGTTAAGTGTCCGCCCTGAAACTGGAAGGTCGTGAGTTCAAACCCCTAGTCATAGCAAATATTATAAAAATAGGACCCATTACCTCCCTGCTTGGCACTCAGCATCAAGGGTTGGAATTGGGGGTTAAAAACTACCAAATGATTCCCAAGCGTGGCCCCCGCTGCTGCTCACTGCTCCTCTCACCTCCCAGAGGGTGAACATGGGGATGGGTCAAATGCAGAGGATAATTTCACCACACCCAGTGTGTGTGACTATCGTTGGTACTTTAACTTTAACTTACAATTTATTCTGGCCATCTGATTTTCCTCGATGTCAAGTACAAAGACAGATGGCCAGAATGAATTGTATGTGAAAAGTCTTAAATTGGACTGCAGAGACCATGTTTCAAAAGGTTTAAAGGGCGAGTACAGCACTTATTTTTCTACATGATGTGTTTATAATCCATATTGAAATAAATACCCTCCAAAATATTTTTCAGATGCTTACACAGACGAGGACCTGATGCTGTATTGGAAGAGCGGTGATGAGTCCCTAAGTACTGATGACAGGATTTCTCTGTCTCAATTCCTCATCCAGAAGTTTCATACAACCTCCAGATTAGCTTTCTACAGCAGCACAGGTAAATATAGAAAAAGTGCTTCAAATAATGCAAAATAACAACATTGAAATGAGAAATATAAGTAACTTTATGGCAAGATGGTGAAAATGACTAAGATATGCAACTGTAATATATCTTCTTGTACGATGATTCTACATCTACTATTTCCAGAATAATGTTATAATGATTCAGTGTGGATTAATCCAGACCCATTTGTGCCTCAACTGCAAAACAGTTGACAAAATATAAGATAAAATGACAAAATGCTAAAAACTAGTTGAATTATCTGTCCGTGCAACTATAACTGTACTTGATTAGACATCCTAAATAAAATGTTCATGTATTTTTAACATAGAAACAAGTATTTTATTCTGAAAACAAGTATTATTCAATCAAGCATCCTCGGCATGTTGCAGAATCTTTAAACAATATTTTCTATGTGGGGAAAAGCAAAATATTTGATTTGACTGCTTATTTTCTCAATTTTAACATTTTTAAACTAGAATAGACCAAATATCATTTTTATTACTAAAATAAAGATTTGTATGTAAAGCGAATGACCTAAAACAGACCTGGGCAATTTAAGGCCGTTAAGCTTTTCAATCCGGCACGCCGGACATTCCCCCAATTTTTTTTTAGATCTTTAAGATGGAAACTGTAGCTGCCATTATGATGTGCAGTGATGTTTTCAAATCTGTGCTTTTGCATGATATACTAGTTACTACGGTAATCTAAGTCACAACAGCTCAGACGAGGCACCAAGCAGTGTGGGTGGGGAGTGTTTCCACAGCGGCCAGCCTGAAATACAGGTGTCAGGGACAGACACGGAGGGAGATTTTTAAAACCAAGTTCTAAAGCTTAGTGTTATATCAGATACATCAGATTGTAGTGGGGGTTTTTTTACCCTTCGCGTTTATATTTCGCTGTGTTTGTTGCGTTTTCGCTTCATTGTAAAATATGTCAATCGAGAGGGGGTGTGACGTTCATATGTTGTCAATATTCAGTGTTTTATCGTTCATAGTTACAATTGTTAAACCCACATTCTTTATTTTCATGAACATTCTGGGTCTCATTCAGTAAAAAAAAATTAAATTCCATTCCGTTTTTTAAGGTGGTCTGTCATAACGTTTTTAGCATTCAATCAGACATTGTGAGGTTCTGTATTAGTGTTCCTTAAAATCAGATATACCGGCCCCCAGACACTTTTTTCTCTAAATTTGACCCCCCCCCCCCCCCCCCCCCCCGAGTCAAAATAATTGCCCAGGCCTGACGTAAAGTAAGAACTAGCGCTTAAACTAGGGATTTTCTTTTAAAATAAAATGTTAAATCTTGACAAAAAGAGAGCAATTTTAACTGTAGTTTTAATTGAACCAAAGAACATGCACTACATTTTTTACAGTTTAAAATCTTTAAACACGAAGAATGCTATCAAAACACCTATTTTAACGATCAAAAGTAAGTAAAGCAAACAATTAAATTATTTGAATAATTTAAACAAAAAAAAATTACAAATATATTTTTTATATGTATTAAAAGAAATATGTTTAAAACAATAATTATATTTTTATAAGATTTTGATTTTCTATAAAACAGAGTGTCCCTAAGATAATTTCAACAAAAAAAATTTACAAATGTATTTTTTAAATATATATTGAAATGAAAATATGTTTAAAACAATAATTATATTTGTAATAGATTTTGAGTGTCTCTAAAAAGGTGATATTATTATTATTGGCATGTAAATGCACGGAGTCTAAATGCTAACGTTCTGTCCCCAGGCTGGTACAACCGCCTCTACATCAACTTTACATTGCGGCGTCACATCTTCTTTTTCCTGCTGCAGACCTACTTTCCTGCCACTCTCATGGTCATGCTGTCCTGGGTGTCCTTCTGGATTGACCGCAGGGCCGTCCCTGCTCGAGTATCATTAGGTACACCTCTGCAAACTACACAACTTGAGCCAAATGTTGAATTTGCTGGATTAAAAAAAACACTTACCGGTACTTGCAGGACTGCAATCTATTTTTTGGGGTTAGAGTTAATTTTGCATCATTTAATTTGTATTCATTGAATTTTTTAGGGATGCTGTGGGAGGGACGAAAAGTGAGAAAAAACATCAAACAAATGTTTGGAAATAGGAATGGCATTTCATCTGTCGCTTCTGTGAGTGCCTGTCTCTGAATAACAAAGTCGCTAAACTTATTCTTCTTATTCTCTGGCAGACCTGGGGCGTCATTTATTTAAGGTTGCTGCAAAAAGTGGTGAGCAAGCAAAATGTGTGAACGCAACTTTCACCTCAAATGTTGGTATTTATATAAAAATAATTATATGCGGGAAAGTTTGTGCATTCCTACACGCTCTTTTAACCATCCGTTGTTTTTTCTCGACATGAAAAATACATACGCACTAAAAAACATTACAAAACCTTCCTTCAATTGTGAATAAATTGTATATTCATTTGTTAGAACCTATAGATATCAAAATATAGATCTGTATTTGATTAAATTTTATTGTGGGTCAAATATTTTTTTTTGCTACATTTTTTTATTGAATAACATAACGCTTACATTGTACATTTGTTTTTGTTTTTTGGCCAAAGATCAACAAATGAGGATTAAAGCACAGTATTTGGTTAGATAAAATCTTGTTATGAATTTTGGAAATCATTTTATCAAATTGTTTAAAATAAATGTAGACTTTGAAGTTTCTAACTAAAAATTGGAAGTTGTTGCCAATTTTGGATTTTCCCCCATCTGATGTCAATGTGATCCTTAAAACATTCAGTAGCTGGGGCCTCATTTATAAAACTCATAATAATTGTATTCACCGCAAAACATTGCATACACACAAACCTGCATATTTGATACTTGATCTGTTCTAGTGCTAGTTGTAGCGCCCCGTCAGGATGCGGATTCCAGACACCCCCTTTTGATCCAACTGTTGATCGGCTGTGTCAACTGGAGCCGCTGTCGTCTATCCAGTTTGAGCAGTTCTGTTCTGATTTAATGCAAGCTTTGTGGCCTATTTTAGGTCAACAGTGGACTACCATAAAAAGCTAATATTTGCAAAAAAATAAAGTTTTCCAATTCGGACGTTAAGTATCTTGTCTTTGCAGTCTATTCAATTGTATGTATATGTGTTATATATACATATTGTATGTGTGTGACTGAACTCATTTAATCTGACGTGAGATGGATTATATATATATATATATATA
Source organism: Nerophis lumbriciformis (assembly GCF_033978685.3). NCBI lineage: Eukaryota > Metazoa > Chordata > Actinopteri > Syngnathiformes > Syngnathidae > Nerophis > Nerophis lumbriciformis. The sequence continues at coordinate 25,939,577 of NC_084581.2, read as the reverse complement.
CATATATATATAGTAACGTCTGAACCCAAACCAGCACACAGAAGCAGGGGTTGCAGGTACAAAATGCACTCAACGCCTTTTATTCAAGTGGGCTTTCCCTTTCAATGGAAAATAAAGTTTCTTCCCAATCAGGGCTTTCAAACTAAATCACACAGTAGTTTCACTTTACCAACTGATTTCCAATAGCACATGGGAGTGCTCTTCCTGCACTCACATGTAGGGCTAGTTTGCCTACAAAGGAGACACTGACAGAGAGACGACTATTAGTAAGATTGTCAAATAATGGCAAATGTTGGGCAGAGGAGAACATAGTAGAGTTTAGCTTACCGCCCAATGCAGGAGTTCCTTCTCTGAGGAGAGCCAGCGACACAGTGAGGCAGAGCTCTGAGCTTAAGTAGCAAACATTTGGATGTGCTCTGAGCAGGAGCTGACAAATCATGCTGATTGTCACTGTAGCTGCTGGCCCTGTGGGAACTCTCACCTCATCGGGGGTTTCTAGGCGACACTCCACATATATATATATATATATACACATATACACGTATATATACATAAATACAGTATATACGTGTGTATATATATATATATATACACACACATTATATATACATACATACATAT
>NC_084581.2:25868956-25933956 GCF_033978685.3 Nerophis lumbriciformis | reverse complement strand
GGAAAAGAGAGAATTTTGGTGTTGGAATTTTTCAAATCGGTCGAGAAAAGTTGAAGTTATAATTGGAAATGGAAATGGAAATTTATTGGAAAATGCTAAAAAAAAAATTGTATTACGAAATTCCTGGAAAACCGGGAATTTTTCCAGTTCAAAAAACAACTTTGTTTTTTGTCCTGATTAAGAGGAATGTTGTGACAGTGAAATGGTTGAAGTGGGTTGAAAAATGTGGAAGGAGTAGTCGACAGAAAAAAAAATGCCTTTCAAAAAACGGGAATTCTTGGAATTTTTTTTTACTTGAAAAAAATAGTTCGCCGGATGAGTGGAATGTGTTGAAGGTGGAATGGTTTGAATCGGTTGAAAATGTGCAAATGGTGGAAGTTTGAAAAATAGCCAATTCATTTTAAATTATAAAAATGTCCCAGAAAACCTGGAATTTTGTCATGGGAAAGCCCGCGATTCCCGAATAGGCTGAAGAGTTTGAAGTTGGAACGGTTTGAATCGGATGACAAATGTGGAAGGTAGAGCGAGCCAAAATCTGGAGAATAATAATAATAATAATAAATAGATTAATTTAAAACACAATAACAAGAGAGGCAGGCATGCGCAGGCCCAGCATGATGGAGTGCCACATCCAGGGCAACAAGCATCTGTTAGCTCATGTACGCCTCCCAAAATACAGAAATGCTTCATTTTTTTTGCAGCGACAAGAATACAGGTGCATTCTTTAAACACAATTGTTTTGGTGGAATGTTTTATTGCGTTGTTTATCAAGAATAATGTACAATTTGTTTCAATACAGAGCAGAAATATGGCAGATTGAGCTGTATACAGTAGCTGTAATACAACTACAATGGTTCAAATTAACTTAACAAACATTAAATATCGAAAAGGAATCATTACAACCACTAGAATATCCTGTTCCTGAAAAAAATCAAAACTATTTACATGTTTAATTGAAAATGTCCTTCGTGTTCCTACACTTCACTTGCGAATACTGACAATGCTATTGCAAATAAACAATCTGCATGCTGTCACAGTATAAATGTGTCATTATTGACATGGCATTAAAGCTTAAAAAGGTTGCAACAACTGTAAGATTACAAAAGCTAAAAAAAATGCCATGAATGCCCCTAAACTAAATAATGCAATAGAAGAGAAGAGGCATTATCATGTATTCCGGGGTGTCCAAACACATCACTGTGGGTTATGTCATCGTCTTGTGGAGACTGTTTCTCTATATGTATCGCAATCACACTCAACTGGAAATTGATGTGTCATACAAATCAATTAACATGTTAGGTGGGTGTGCATTTTGTAACAACAGGAATTATTTCTGTTGATGTTGCACACGAGCGTATTGGAGTGTTGTCAGTATGTACCATTCTACTATATAAAAATAACTTAAATGTCCTCTTTTTTGAGTGGATTATTATTGGTTCGTGGAATACTAGATCGCTAAGAGGACAGTTGATAAACGTGGTAACAGCAGTCGTGAGTAACGCACTTCAAACTCTTATTGCTTGGATTTACATGTTGTCACGTCCGGCTTATTAAATATGCGTGGTGGTCAAACCAGCGTCTGTTTGGACTGGGTATGAGGCGCCATTTAGCCTTTCTGGAAGAATAATGCCACATGCGTGCGTTGTTTTCGGCTGTACGAACCATTCAAATCGCGAAAAGGATACAAGCAAAGCGTGTGACTTTTGAGGAAATATTGTTGTGCTACAAACTTAGTGGTGGTAATTTGTGATTATTGCAATTATTATTATTATCATCTACCCGTCTTTAATGTGTGTAGCAGCTGCAAACCTGTCATAAAAATGTCGACGGTCAGTTGGATTAAAAAAATAAATACCGATAGCTGTATCATTTGTCCACAATCTTAACAGTCTTCCTGTACCAACCCAATTAGGAACCAGTCCCAAAAATACCGGTACATCCCTAGTCATATATGTATATATATTTTTATTTGTATTTTTTTATTTTATTAATGTTATGTTGAATTACTTGATGTAAACAAATTAATTAAAATTTTACAATGCCAAGGGCGGACAGAAAACAAAAAACTAGCTGCTGGTTGAAATTGATCCCTGGTCTAGACTTTGGACACCCCTAAAATAGATGGTATTCTGCTACAAATTGGACCAGAGTGGGCGCAGCCATAGGACTGCAAATGACTTAGAGGTCTTAAAACAAATCAAACACCAAAACATTGAGAAAGTAAAACAACTCAAGTCAAAAACTACATATCTGTTTAAAAAAAAAAAAACCTACAAGAAGTCAAAAAACCATGTACATTTATGAAAAAAAACTACCTGAGAAAGCTGCCATTGCTGTACAGCTTAGTTCCTTCACAAAACACACTAGTAGTATGATTACATTAGGAAGGACTGCTTTATATAAGCCAAAAATAATGTTCAAATATCAATATTGGAGCAGGAAAAACAACAAAATTGGTTTTGTTTTACCAGAAATGAAAAAACAAATGTGTATATACAAGATGTTACTTTGAGTCAAATTCTAAAATTCTTCTCTCATTCTATTGATTTATGAAGGCAAAAGTTCACTACGCCAACAGAAGTCCTTCCTGGTTTCTACGTCAAACCTGAAATGTGTTGCAGCTCCAATGGTCCACGATCAAAGCATTCCAATTTTTCTTGGTTTTAAAATGCCAAAGCAAATCATTCAAAACGATGAGTATGTGCGAGCTTAGCGAGAACGAGGCGTTAAAGCGGGCCTTAGTTCACAAGAGTCCAGCATCTCCTCAGTAGACATACGGGATGATCCGGTAGCGTACTGTTCGGCAGTATTCGTCCCATGCCGAGCCGTACTTCCTCCTGCACTCGCTCATGTCACGAGAGTCCCGGTGCACAAGCAAGATGATAAAGTAGATCATGTAATACCATGGCAGGAGATGACTGAAGCCTATACATGGACAACATATTTACATTATTGTTTGAACAAAATTCAACTGTACTTTGTTTGTTTGAAAAAGATTTGCGATCTCATCTTAATCAATACAGTGGAACCTTGATCTATGAACTTAATTTGTCCTTCAACATGGTTCACCAACTGAAATGTACACACAGTGAAGTTCCCCTTAAGAATCAATGTAAACATGAATAATTGGTTCTAGCCTTGACAAAAGTCCCTATTTCAGTAAAAAAAAAGAACTACACTTTGAAGACATTTGATTGACACCCACAATAACATAATTTGATGTTAGAAATTTCATTTCACAAAATTCAAACAAAAAACATTCAGCTACATAAATTCAGTTTTTAAAAGAAGCTTAAAGACACACATTAACCTCCAAAAAGCTAAGAGGACATGCAGTGACATTTATTAAAAGAAAGGCATCATGATGGCGAAAGACGTGTGAAGAAGCGTGGCGTCTTGCATTGCAAATAATTATTATCATCAAACCAACATAACAAGGGGGTACGGTTGTACGGTATACCGATACTAGTATAGTATCGCGGTACCAATGAATCAAAAATGGTACGATACTCTGAAAAGTACCGCTTCGCCATATTTTTTTTTTTTTTTTTTTTTACAGGTATGACGGCACATCATTGTTACGTCATGACATTGCTGGTTTTACGAGCAGCGCACAATCAATGTGTGTAGGTAGATAAGGGAGAATGGACGCATTTTGGCTTAAAAACTAACGATAAAGGTGAAGCTATGACGCAAACGCCCACAGAAAGAGGTGCTTTAAAACATGGCTAGCTAGCTTGCTGTAATGTCCATTCACAATGGGCAGTGTTTTAGCTACTTCTAAATCACTAATCCTCACCTTCATGCGGACAAAAAGTGAGTTTCTTACAAGTATCATTCCTGCAGGACGAGGAATAGCTAAACATGCTTCACTACACACCATAGGAGGATACAATAGCTCACCGGCGTCACAATGTAAACAAATGCCATGTGTGGATCTCCACCTGACATCCACTGTAATGATACCAAGTACAAGAGCGTATCTCGTCGATACTACTATGATTACATCTATGTTTTATCGTTATAAAATCTAAACTACATTTAAAAGACAAGTTGTCTAGTATGTTTACTATTTTATTTAAGGACAAAATTGTTCTTTGGTTGCAATAAGAAACATATGTTTAATGTACCGTAAGATTTTTTGTTAAAATAAAGCCAATAATACAAATTTTTGTGGTTACCTTTATTTAGAAAAGTATCGAATTACATTTTGGTACTGGTACCAAAATATTGGTATCAAGACAACCCTACAAGGGGATAAACATTAACATTACAACACACGTGCACGTTGCGCTCCAAAACTAAAAAACAGGAAAATTATTTTGCCTTGAGTCTAGGAATCTTTGTTGCATCATTGAACACTGATGTAATGTAGTCATCGCCCAAACGAGCAGTGTGAGGTGATCATTCAACGGCTTGTGTCCAGGTAGTGCCTTCTACTTCACTGTGGCATCTTTTTCCATTTCATCACAATAGAAGACTTAGCTGAAAAAATCCTCGAAGCCAGAGGATAAATAGTTAAAATGCTAAAATGCTGGCTCAGTGGTTGTCTAGAAACAACTGAGAGTTCGGACACATTTTTAAAGCGTTTCTGATCACACAAAGTGATCTCTAAAACAGGCTGATACAGTTCTGATATGGTATGACAATTGTGGAAATAAAATTGACAGCAGTGATGCTAGCTTTGACGCTCTTCAAAATGTTAGCGCCATTGTGAACAGGATGTAAACAGGATGTGACGTAGGGGGCCCTGCCTCTTCTAAATGGCCATGCTTGCGCGTACAGGAAATTATGTCATCAAAATGTCACACAAAATGAATAAATAAATTAATCGTTCATACACAATGGTATATTTGGCCCGATGTTAACGTTGGTAAACCAAAAAGAACGCAAATAGAGGCAATCGTGGACCCTGACTTAAACAAGTTGAAAAACTTATTCGGGTGTTACCATTTAGTGGTCAATTGTACGGAATATGTACTGTACTGTGCAATCTACTAATAAAAGTCTCAGTCAATCAATCAATCATGAATCGAGGTTCCACTGTACACAAATTCATATTCAAATGTTTGGCACGGAACTTTTGGTTCTGTACACTGTACAGATTTTCCCACACAGTGCACATGGGGGGGACCTCACATTACATGTTTACTCTTTAAAACAAATACAGTGCATTTGGCAGTCATGTGTAGCAATAGTGCCAAGAAGAAGCCAAATCTTGAATCGTGACCCTAAAACTGATCATGATGGCATACCGTTACACCACTATTACGTTCTATATTTGCAGTACAACAAATTGTTATCAGATCAGTACAGGGCAAAATGACTTACCACAGGGTAGCGACCAGGCCAGAGCCATGAGGAGGTCACCCAGATAGTTGGGGTGGCGGACGACCCCCCACCAACCAGACACCAGAAGACTCTTTCCTGTTGCTGTGGGGATGGTCTTCATGTCTGGAGAGAATTACAAAACGAAAGTAACGTCAAAATTGGAGCCACACGATTTGACAAGCCAAACCAAACTACGTTTGTGCGCTAGGGCAAACATTTACGACTTACATCTTTTCTTCTTGAAATTAAAAAAAAACTTTTTATGAGGGCATTGGAGACGTTTCCCCGGAGATGATAAAACTACAATATTATTATTTAAATTCTAAGCCTTTAACAATGTTGTCAGTATTCAAATTTGATGCATTGCTTTTGTTTTATTTTTTCTTCTTCCCATAGACTAATTAATGTAAAGTTATTATAAATAGGGCCGCACAATTATTTGTATCAGTATTGAAATCACGTTCATTTTAACTTTTTTTTTTTTTTAATAATTAGGACTTGGCTTTCATTTCAAAGTGAAATTAAAAATAAAAATAATTCATAAGTAGTACAATCTGATTTATAAAAGGCCTACAAAAAGCTAACTAAAAATAAATATGACATTGGGCAGTTTGCAAACAAATGAGAAAACAAGATTATGCACAAAAGACATACTACAAGGAAGACAGTGTACGTATAGACACTGTATGTATAGAAAACTTTATTGCTCCATTATTTTGGCATGTATTTGCACCCCTGCTTTTGTGGTTGTTTGTCTGGGCATTGTGCACAATTTAGATTGTGAGCTTCACGTAGTGTTCTGTCTTCCAGGTATCTATGCGTCACACTATGGCACTTATTTGAGCCTCCTCCAGCACTAAGATGGCAAAATAAACCAAAAATAACCATCCCAATCACTGATCTGACACATTTGTTAGGCACATGAATGCTTTGCTGCCTTTTTATATTGTGGACTACAAGCTGTTTTGTATTCTTTTCATTGTGGCCTGTTCCGATGTGGGCCATATTAAATTTTCTTCTTAGAAGCCCAAAACACAACATACTCTACGTCAGAGGTCCCCAACCACCGGGCCGCGGCCCGGTACCGGTCCGTGGATCGATTGGTACCAAGCCGCACAAGAAATGTAAAAAAAAAAAAAAATTATGTTTTTATATTTTTAAATTAAATCAACATAATAAACACAAGATACACTTACAATTAGTGCACCAACCCAACAAACCTCCCTCCCCCATTTACAGTCATTCGCACAAAAGGGTTGTTTCTTTCTGTTATTAATATTTCTGGTTCCTACATTATATATCAATATAGATCAATACAGTCTGTAGGGATAAAGTCCGTAAGCACACATGATTGTATTTTTTTATGACAAAAAAACAAAAACAAATCCCCCGCCCACCCCGGTCCGTGGGACAAATTTTCAAGCGTCGACCGGTCCGCAGTTACAAAATGTTGGGGACCACTGCTTTACGTGACAGAGCCTTAAACGCAACATACGTGACAATTTGGGGTCTGCTGGGCTTCTCCTGAAGGTATTCTTTTCAGAGTTGGATTTCCTGAAGATGTAGAAACCAAAAACTGGAAAAACAAAAACAAAGAGGAATGTGTGAGTCATTACATTCAATCAAAACATGTTTTAAATTCAAGTTTCTTACATTTCAGCAAGATGATGGCGGCAACAGCTGGAAGGCTCAGTGTATTTGGGTGGCCAACCAGATAATACGCCTGTAGAGTATAGGTAAAAGGGACCCATACCAGATCTCCAAAAGCCAGCATAAAACCAAAGCCATCGTGCATTAGATCCATGGTGGTCAGGATGGCCTCCTGAAAGTTGTGATTTCATATGCTCATCCAGTTAGTTTGCATCAATTATTTACAAACCCAATTGAGTTTGTAGAAAACAGACAAGAATATTTTTCCTATTATGTCTTGCTCATCTCATTGTACCTCATTCCAGAGGCCGTCAACCACATAGAGGAGTTGGAACACGTTGACTAGGATCATGGCATAAGATGGAGTGGTCAGACCCTGCTGCTTCATCTCTGCCAGCGCGAGTGCAAAGTTGATCAAGCACTGAAAAAAAACATCCACAATCATTTAAAGACATCACAATTCTAATCAATTACCGTATTTTTCGGAGTATAAGTTGCTCCGGAGTATAAGTTGCACCGGCCGAAAATGCATAATAAAGCAGGAAAAAAACATATAAGTCGCATTTTTGGGGGAAATTTATTTGATAAAACCCAACACCAAGAATAGACATTTGAAAGGCAATTTAAAATAAATAAAGAATAGTGAACAACACTGAGAACGTGCCTGGTATGTTAACGTAACATATTATGGTAAGAGTCATTCAAATAACTATAACATATAGAACATGCTATACGTTTACCCAACAATCTGTCACTCCTAATCGCTAAATCCCATGAAATCTTATACGTCTAGTCTCTTACGTGAATAAGCTAAATAATATTATTTGATATTTTACGGTAATGTGCTAATAATTTCACACATAAATCGCTCCTGAGTACAAACCCCGTTTCCATATGAGTTGGGAAATTGTGTTAGATGTAAATATAAACGGAATACAATGATTTGCAAATCCTTTTCAACCCATATTCAATTGAATGCACTACAAAGACAAGATATTTGATGTTCAAACTCATAAACTTTTTTTTTTTTTTTTGCAAATAATAATTAACTTAGAATTTCATGGCTGCAACACGTGCCAAAGTAGTTGGGAAAGGGCATGTTCACCACTGTGTTACATGGCCTTTCCTTTTAACAACACTCAGTAAACGTTTGGGAACTGAGGAGACACATTTTTAAGCTTCTCAGGTGGAATTCTTTCCCATTCTTGCTTGATGTACAGCTTAAGTTGTTCAACAGTCCGGGGTCTCCGTTGTGGTATTTTAGGCTTCATAAAGCGCCACACATTTTCAATGGGAGACAGGTCTGGACTACAGGCAGGCCAGTCTAGTACCCGCACTCTTTTACTATGAAGCCACATTGATGTAACACGTGGCTTGGCATTGTCTTGCTGAAATAAGCAGGGGCGTCCATGGTAACGTTGCTTGGATGGCAACATATGTTGCTCCAAAACCTGTATGTACCTTTCAGCATTAATGGCGCCTTCACAGATGTGTAAGTTACCCATGTCTCGGGCAGTAATACACCCCCATACCATCACAGATGCTGGCTTTTTAACTTTGCGCTTATAACAATCCGGATGGTTCTTTTCTTCTTTGGTCCGGAGGACACGACGTCCACAGTTTCCAAAAACAATTTGAAATGTGGACTCGTCAGACCACAGAACACTTTTCCACTTTGTATCAGTCCATCTTAGATGAGCTCAGGCCCAGCGAAGCCGACGCCGTTTCTGGGTGTTATTGATAAACGGTTTTAGCCTTGCATAGGAGTTTTAACTTGCACTTACAGATGTAGCGACCAACTGTAGTTACTGACAGTGGGTTTCTGAAGTGTTCCTGAGTACATGTGGTGATATCCTTTGCCACCTTTCCCAACTTCTTTGTCACGTGTTGCTGGCATCAAATTCTAAAGTTAATGATTATTTGCAAAAAAAAAAAATTGTTTATCAGTTTGAACATCAAATATGTTGTCTTGTAGCATATTCAACTGAATATGGGTTGAAAATGATTTGCAAATCATTGTATTCTGTTTATATTTACATCTAACACAATTTCCCAACTCATATGGAAACGGGGTTTGTATAAAAACTGCGACTTATAGCCCGAAAAATACGGTAAGTATTGTATTTGTAGGTCTTCTTAAATGCTTGGTTAATTTAAAGTATTGTAGAGGGAGTGAGTTGTAGTTACTCTATTTTCTTTCATTAGATTAAGTCGGAGATTCTTTGCAAATTAACTTGACAAAAACAATATTTTTTACGTTTTTAACAGGCCGTTTTTAGGCCAACACTGCCATATATATATTTACACACACACATATACATATATATATATATACACATACACACACACGCACATATAAATAGATATACACACACATATTAGCCTTATTATCATTATTAGCCTCAGTTAATGCACCCTGTCAGCAGGGTGGTAGATGATGTCATCAAGACGCGACACGTGTTGCTGAGAAAACTGCTCGGATCTTCCAACAAAAGACTATACTTTCCAACTAAATCTGCCAAATATGCCTAATTTGCCTCTGCTGTGCATGCCATAGACTGTAAACTACCATGTAAACTACTACCGTGACCAGCTACATCTGGCATAGTACACTCCTGTGCCGCATTGCAAACAAATACTATGAAACCGGACAAGCAGCAAGTAAGAGCCTCAGTTGGAGTCTGGCGATTCCATAAAAGACACAGTAAGCAAACAAATGGATGCTTTGTTCCAGGATTGTGACTTAATTCTCAACATCAACACCCTGATTGAGCCCATAAAGTGGGCCATCACTGACTTAATTGCGGAATCGGTCAAAGACTCCCTGGAATATAAATGGCAAAATACTGTTGACGAAGTGAATGAACTGGAAAATAAGTATAACGACATCGAGGAGCAGTACTCCAGGCGGGACTGCCTTGTGGTCAACGGTGTTCCAGAAAATGACCATGAAAACACAAACGAAGTTGCATTGGGAATTATTTAAAATAAACTTAACATCGACCTGAGGCCCGCAGATATCGACAGGAGCCATCGTCTGAGACCTAAAACCAACAGGAATAAACTGAGGGTAATCAATGTGAAGTTGTTCCCATTATAACATCAGAGACTTGGGTTTAAAAGGTGAAAGAGCGGCTTATGCAGATATGATATTTGCATGTATTCGTTTTCAAATATGATATGTAAAGTGATAGCAAAGAAGCAGTTAGTGAAGTTAATAATAACACAGAAATGACAATGAACATTATTGCACTACAAATGGAGTACCGGTACAATAAAAACACCAATAGAAATAGCACTAATGAAATTAATAATAATAATTAGCTCTATTATCAACAATACGATTGTTTCAAATGCAACAATACATACATAAATTAAACAAAAACAAGCTACACTTTAGACAAGCGTCTAAAGTGGGCGTCTTTACCTGCTCACCTGTGGAAATCAGCGTCATGTCTTAATCCCTATTTATTAAAATTAACACAAGAAATTGAAAACATTTAATGATAGGCGCTATATATCGACTCCCAGATGCAAATAGTTTCTTCAACAACCTGGGCAAAACTCTAGACAGTATGTATGTATGTATGTATGTATGTACATCATGTATGTGTGTTTATATATATATATACCGTATATATATATATATATATATATATATATATATCTTTATTTTTTTTCCTGTCTAGCTACTCAGGCAAATTATATTGTTGATGTAGATGCCCGTTTTTGCTGTACAGATTTACTTTACAAAAGAGAAGTGTGTAATACTTCTCTTGTTGCCTTATTTGTATTTGACTTGATTAAATTGGACACTCGGACTTGGACATTTTGGACATTCGGGGGAAGAGAGGGGCGGAGCTTTCTACCGATCACCACCTGGTGGTGAGTTGGCTGCGATGGTGGGGGAGGATGCCGGACAGACCTGGCAGGCCCTAACGCATTGTGAGGGTCTGCTGGGAACGTCTGGCAGAGTCTCCTGTCAGAGAGAGTTTCAATTCCCACCTCCGGAAGAACTTTGAACATGTCACGAGGGAGGTGCTGGACATTGAGTCCGAGTGGACCATGTTTCGCACCTCTATTGTCGAGGCGGCTGATTGGAGCTGTGGCCGCAAGGTAGTTGGTGTCTGTCGTGGCGGTAATCCTAGAACCCGTTGGTGGACATCGGCGGTGAGAGATGCCGTCAAGCTGAAGGAGTCCTATCGAGTTCTTTTGGCTCATGGGACTCCGGAGGCAGCGGACAGGTACCGACAGGTCAAGCGGTGTGCGGCTTCAGCGGTCGCTGAGGCAAAAACTCGGACATGGGAAGAGTTCGGGGAAGCCATGGAAAACGACTTTCGGATGGCTTCAAAGCGATTCTGGACCACCATCCGCCGCCTCAGGAAGATGAAGCAGTGCACTGTCAACACCGTGTATGGTGCGGATGGTGTTCTGCTGACCTCGACTGCGGATGTTGTGGATCGGTGGAGGGAATACTTCCTCAATCCCACCAACACGTCTTCCTTTGAGGAAGCAGGGCCTGGGGAGTCTGTGGTGGGCTCTCCTATTTCTGGGGCTGAGGTTGCTGAGGTAGTTAAAAAGCTCCTCGGTGGCAAGGCTCCGGGGGTGGATGAGATCCGCCCGGATCCTTAAGGCTCTGGATGCTGTGGGGCTGTCTTGGTTGACAAGACTCTGCAGCATCGCGTGGACATCGGGGCGGTACCTCTGGATTGGCAGACCGGGGTGGTGGTTCCTCTCTTTAAGAAGGGGAACCGGAGGATGTGTTCCAACTATCGTGGGATCACACTCCTCAGCCTTCCCGGTAAGGTTTATTCAGGTGTACTGGAGAGGAGGCTACGCCGGATAGTCGAACCTTGGATTTAGGAGAAACAGTGTAGTTTTTGTCCTGGTCGTAGAACTGTGGACCACCTCTATACTCTCGGCAGGGTCCTTGAAGGTGCATGGGAGTTTGCCCAGTCAGTCTGCATGTGCTTTGTGGACTTGGAGAAGGCATTCAACCGTGTCCCTCGGGAGGTCCTGTAGGGAGTATCGGACTGTCTAATTGTGGCTGTCCGCTCCCTGTACGAACAGTGTCAGAGCTTGGTCCGCATTGCCGGCAGTAAGTCGGACACGTTTCCAGTGAGGGTTGGACTCCGCCAAGGCTGCCCTTTTTCACCGATTCTGTTCATAACTTTTATGGACAGAATTTCTAGGCGCAGTCAAGGCGTTGAGGGGATCTGGTTTGGTGGCTGCAGGATTAGGTCTCTGCTTTTTGCAGATGATGTGGTCCTGATGGCTTCATCTGGCCAGGATCTTCAGCTCTCACTGGATCGGTTCGCAGCCGAGTGTGAAGCGACTGGGATGTGAATCAGCACCTCCAAGTCCGAGTCCATGGTTCTCGCCCGGAAAAAGGTGGAGTGCCATCTTCGGGTTGGGGAGGAAACCCTGCCCCAAGTGGAGGAGTTCAAGTACCTAGGAGTCTTGTTCACGAGTGGGGGAAGAGTGGATCGTGAGATCGACAGGCGGATCGGTGCGGCGTCTTCAGTAATGCGGACGCTGTATCGATCCGTTGTGGTGAAGAAGGAGCTGAGCCGGAAGGCAAAGCTCTCAATTTACCGGTCGATCTACGTTCCCATCCTCACCTGGGTTATGACCAAAAGGACAAGATCACGGGTACAGGCGGCCGAAATGAGCTTCCTCCACCGGGTGGCGGGGCTCTCCCTTAGAGATAGGGTGAGAAGATCTGCCATCCGGGAGGAGCTCAAAGTAAAGCCGCTGCTCCTCCACATCGAGAGGAGCCAGATGAGGTGGTTCGGGCATCTGGTCAGGATGCCACCCGAACGCCTCCCTAGGGAGGTGTTTAGGGCACGTCCAACCGGTAGGAGGCCACGGGGAAGACCCAGGACACGTTGGGAAGACTATGTCTCCCGGCTGCCCTGGGAACGCCTTGGGATCCCCCAGGAAGAGCTGGACGAAGTGGCTGGGGGGAGGAAAGTATGGGCTTCCCTGCTTAGGCTGCTGCCCCCGCGACCCGACCTCGGATAAGCGGAAGAAGATGGATAGATGGATGGATTTATTAAATTGATTTCTATTAATGTTTGGCGCAGCCGGACCAGAGCAGGAGGGGATAGTAAGAGAAAAAAGGGTAAATTGTGGGGACAAGAGGGAGATAAGACAGAGAGCCAACAACAGAACAGCATCAGCAAATACGATACATGCAAATATGATATGAAAAGTGATAGCAAAGAAGCAGTTAGTGAAGTTAATATTAATAACACAGAAATGACAAAGAACATTATTGCACTACAAATGGAGTACAATAAAAACACCAATAGAAATAGCACTATTGAAATTAATAATAATAATTACCTCTATTATCAACAATACAATTGTTTCAAATGTAACAATGCATACATAAATTGAATTACAAAAGAAAGCAGATAAATGGAAGGGAAAAAAGAGAAGCGAACTGTATTAACTTTATAAATTGTTATCGTAACAATAGGTTAAGCTTTGTCCTCTAGTGGAACAAAGTTAATATATGTTTGATTAAATGTGATTATATGCATGAGTGTATGTATGCATATGTACAGTATGTGTATACCGTATTTTTCGGACTATAAGTCGCAGTTTTTTTTCATAGTTTGGCCGGGGGTGCGACTTATACTCAGGAGCGACTTATGTGTGAAATTATTAACACATTACCGTAAAATATCAAATAATATTATTTAGCTCATTCACGTAAGAGACTAGACGTATAAGATTTCATGGGATTTAGCGATTAGGAGTGACAGATTGTTTGGTAAACGTATAGCATGTTCTATATGTTATAGTTATTTGAATGACTCTTACCATAATATGTTACGTTAACATACCAGGCACGTTCTCAGTTGGTTATTTATGCGTCATATAACGTACACTTATTCAGCCTGTTGTTCACTATTCTTTATTTTATTTAAATTGCCTTTCAAATGTCTATTCTTGGTGTTGGGTTTTATCAAATAAATTTCCCCCAAAAATGCGACTTATACTCCAGTGCGATTTATATATGTTTTTTTCCTTCTTTATTATGCATTTTCGGCCGGTGCGACTTATAGTCCAAAAAATACGGTATGTATGTTTGTACAGGACTGTGCGTGTCTATTTGTGTATGTATGTAGGAGCGTAGGTACCTACGTATGTGGGTACATGTGTGCGCGTATGTATGTATTAATGAATGAATATACGTATGTGTGTACCGTATTTTTTGGACTATAAGTTGCAGTTTTTTTCATAGTTTATGAAAGTTGCATAATGTTTTTTTTCCTTCTTTATTATGCATTTTCGGCAGGTGCGACTTATACTCCGGTGCGACTTTTAGTCCGAAAAATACGGTATATATGTAGGAATATTTGTATGTACAATATATTTGTCTCCCAGTGTGTGCGGGAGCCAAAGTACAGCCCCAACCACCCAGAGAGCCCAACCCAAAACAGCAGGTTCGGTGCCCAGTGAACAAGGGACCACCCGCCCCACGCAGCCAGGCCGGCCAGCGACAGAACTCCACTGCGCCACTCGGCAGGGCCAGCGGCAGGCCATTGACATGTGCTCAGCAGAGGAGACGGCATGGGAGAAGCAGGGGACAACCAGCCCTTAAGCTAGTGAGAGACCACACCCCATGCGCGCAGAAAGACGGGAAGACCGCCCGCCTGCACGTACGCAATAGTGCTACATGTTTATTTTTTCACTAAAGTTGGATCTGATTGGCACACAGCCTCTAAAAATTGTAGATCATCCTCAGACCCAAACATAAAAGGTTCAGAACCATCACTTGTCAGTGTGGAGCTGATTTGTTAGCTGACTTTTGCTAACGTTTATTCATGAGTTAGAAAACATAGAAAATCATCATTCACAAAAGGATTGTGAATGATGGCCAAAATTCCCAAAAAGTGCAGTTCACCTTTAACATAGTGAAGTCACATTTATTTCTGTATTTCTTTATAGGATTAAAAGAAATTGAGATAGAATTTCAATGTGAAACCTGGGCCTTATTTGCAGGAATTCAAGAAAGACACATGAAAACCTCTCCCTCAAGCAATCAGTCCCTCCCTTTTCTTTATTTTACAAACAGTGCTATTTCTACATTGGTCTAATACCAATGTGGAAATAGCACTGTTTGCAAGAATGGGGAACTCCTCCGTATGTCAACTTTGCATACCACTCTTCACTTACAAGCATTGTTGCATTATCATTCTTCTCACTCAGTGATGTTGATAGGTTTTCAATTTAGTGAGTCCCCGAGACCCAAAGGAAGTGATTTGAGTGGGTCCCTGGGAAATTCCAGAAGCCCCCAATTATTTTAAATGTTCTATATTATTTTCTCCCTTACCCTTTGTCTTAGTCTTTAGCCATCTGTTTTGTGAGGTTGCGTCAAGCAAGAAGTGTCCCAATTCTCCTGCAAGGTTAAGTGGAGTGCTTAAGTGCCAAGGGGTGTAAAGTCTTCAAAACAAAGTGTAGCCCTTACCAAACTTGCCGCCAAGTATTAAAAAAAAGACGGCTGAGCATAAAGCACATGTGACTATTTCCACGTTTTGAATGTTTTTATTTTAAAATCGCTCATCGTACGAGCTAGCTAGGTAATGCGGCTGGATGTCAGGCTAACAGCAAACGGATTTCAATGCAAATTACCACATTTCACTGCAATTTACCACATTTAATCTAATCTGGGTTTAGATCAGGCGATGTCTTCAGTTTGTGAAGCTCTTTGAGGCACTTGTGATTAAGGGCTATAATTATTTTTTTATTGATTCATCGATTAATTGGTCTCATTTCATGGAACATGTTTACACCACTCTATGTTTTGAAGGGGTGAGCGTTTCGGGTATGTCAAAGGGGGAAGGGGAGAATTAGGATTCAGCCTTTATGTTTTACTCCCATCTTCTTACATAGTGATGGAAATATTTTATTTCCAAAAATACAAACAGCAATGGCGTAGAGATGGAAATATATTTATTTCCATCTCTACGCCATTGCTGTTTGATATATATTTATTTCCATTTCTACGCCTAGCGGTTTGTATTTTTCCTTTTTCAGATATTTATCCATATTTGTCACCTCGCTCCATGCGTCTCTGATTGTAAATTCTGCTGCCATTTATCTGCAATGCAATGTAGGCAAAAACACCCAACAGAGACATATTGAGTGATTCGTTTGACCAATTAGATAGAATAGGCTAATTTCTCACATTTCTCAAAAAAACACTGCTTTTAATAGTTTAGCTTTCCCTTGCATGTCAACTTACCCAGCCAATCAAACCTGGACGCATCTCAAAGAAGAATTTCAAATCAAAATCTTTGATGCGAGGATTGAGCTCATGTCCCTTGAAGAAGTCATAAATCACATTGCCTGGAAATACAAATGCAGTAAAGTAAACAAATTGAATAGAATAAAGCTTTCCTTGTTCCTTTCCTTACCAGAGCTTCCTCCGAGTGCCAGTTGGTCTGGGGCGGCATCGAGAGACCTGACATACAGGTAGACACTGAGCAGGGCGGAGATGAGGAAGGCCGCCACAGAAAGTTGCAAGAAGTGGCTGTGGATGTAGGTGAGGTCAACTCCCAGGCGGACTGCTACTGCAACCACTGCCGCACTCATCACAATGGCAAAGAAACCTAACGGTACACATAAAAGATGGCTCAACTTAAATGTGGACTAAAACGCTGCAACAAATTATCCATGCAGAAATTAGATATGAAATGTGAAAGAAAAGCACTTTTACATGTACCGTATCACCTCTTTTAGTGGTTTATATTACTGTCAACTTGCAAACACCCTCCTCTTGCATCAACTACCTCAAATAATCAGAAAAAGTAACCCGGACATGTTGTAATGACAAACTGAAAATATGCGATGTAAATAAAATGGTAAATGGGTTATACCGGTACTTGTATAGCGCTTTTTCTACCTTCAAGGTACTCAAAGCACTTTGACAGTATTTCCACATTCACCCATTCGCACACACATTCACACACTGATGGCGGGAGCTGCCATACAAGGCGCTAACCAGCAGCCATCAGGAGCAAGGGGTGAAGTGTCTTGCCCAAGGACACAACAATGTACCATATTGTAACTGGATGCATGTAGTGCAAAATTAAATAAAGTAATACCATAACCATTTTTTTAGAGAGCAAATTAAAAATAAAGATAACATGGGTATTTGATCTCATGCTGAAAATTAACCCCCTAACAAAGATATGAACTGTGGTGTAACTGTTGCACAGAAACTAAAAGTGCTAGAAAAGAAGAACGGACTAGAGCAGGCTAACTGAAACCCATCTAAATGAAGGCATGGTACATGTACGGTTGGACACATGAAGAATCTGTGTTTTTATTTTATATTTAAGACTTTTTTAAAAGACCATCATGAACAAAATTCACAATAATTTCACATTTATACAGACAAAAAAGTACAAAGACACAAAGAAAAATCAGAGGCCGAAAATAATGGAAACTACTGTAAATTAATTAATTCACTGCTCTTTTTACATTGAAAAACTACCGTATTTTTCGGACTATAAGTCGAGGTTTTTTTCACAGGTTTCATGGGATTTAGTGACAGATTGTTTGGTAAACGTTTAGCATGTTCTATATGTTATAGTTATTTGAATGACTCTTGCCATGATGTGTTGCGTTAACATACCAGGCACGTTCTCAGTTGGTTATTTATGCCTCATATAACGTACACTTATTCAGCCTGTTGTTCACTATTCTTTATTTATTTTAAATTGCCTTTCTAATGTCTATTCTTGGTGTTGGATTTTATCAAATAAATTTCCCCCAAAAATGCGACTTATACTCCAGTGCGACGTATATATGTTTTTTTTCTTCTTTATTGTGCATTTTCAGCCGGTGCGACATATAGTCCGAAAAATACGGTACATGTTTCACCTTACTAAAAATACTATGTATTGTAGACTAATTGTCTAGAAAAAATCCCGACATCTACAAAGCAATCATCCTACTGATATGGAAGAGTATTACATGGTTACTCTGCCGAGCTCTAGACAGCACAGACACTCAACAACGGCACATTTGCGGATTATAATTACTGGTTTGCAAAAAAATATTTTTAACTCAATTAGGTGAAATTACATAAACTCCCACGGCACACCAAACAATATCTCACGGTACACTACTAGTAGTGGTTGAAAAACACTGATATAGAGAATGACAAAATTACATTCACATTTCTGACTTGATTTCATATTGAGCACAAAACAGATCGGAAGCTATTGATAGCTTTTAATATCAGTTAATGCTGAAAGAAAAGACCAGTCTACAATGTTTGAGGATCTGAGAGTGAAAAAGCACTACTGTTAGTAACAGATAAATTAGCATGAGTTTACTTTATTTAATAGTGATATTTCAAAAGTAAACATCTCTCATATAGATGTTATTCGGCACTTAGCGCCACATATGGAAACGATAAAAAAGGTTATTGAAGAGATCTCAGGACCATTAATGTATATTAGTACGGTAACCTATCATTTCAAACAGGTAAATTTCCAAACAAAATGAAAATAGCTAAAGTTGCACCAATTTACAAGACTCGCGACAAACATCAATTTACAAACTATAGACCTGTTTCTTTACTTCCTCAATTTTCTAAAATCATTGAAAAACTGTTCAATAACAGATTAGAAAGTTTCATAAATAAAAATAGAATACTCGAAGAGAACCAATATGGATACAGAGCTAATGTTTCAACTTCGATGGCTTTAATTGAAATTACAGAAGAAATTACCAATGCAATAGATAGTAAAAAATGTGCGGCAGCAGTTTTTATGAATGTCAAGTCA
The DNA here is from genome assembly GCF_033978685.3 of Nerophis lumbriciformis. Classification (NCBI taxonomy): domain Eukaryota; kingdom Metazoa; phylum Chordata; class Actinopteri; order Syngnathiformes; family Syngnathidae; genus Nerophis; species Nerophis lumbriciformis. The sequence goes on along the minus strand of NC_084581.2, from coordinate 25,915,162 downwards.
TTATTAAAAGGCCCTGATATGTCAAAAGGCATTAATAAATCATGTTCTTTTTGAATACCTCTGTAACTGATAACTGTAGTTCAGCCGGGATATGCTCATTTCAAAATTTGATTTACAGCCACAAAAAATCTATTGTTTTCATTTCGATGACGCACCCTCCACCGTTTGACCAATTAAAAAGTCTTTTAATGTGTCACATCCAGATCACTTGCCCTCTTTGTCGAGCGACTGCCACTGGTAAAGTTACTAAACATGTCAGAACTTAGTAAATCTAAAAGGCGTCGTTACGATTCTCAACTTATTCATGACAAAACCAGAAACAAAACAAGGATGTGTATCAGGGATTCCCTTGAAAGATGGAGACGATTGAAGGCAGAGAACATTTTTCATCTGACGCCAAACCTGTCAATTTCCTCCTTGATAGGTAAGTCAGGCATTTCCGTTTTCTTTTTACTTGTAATAAATGGAAATGGACATTTCGTATGTAAACTATATTGTCCAAATCAGTCTATGTTCGTGCAACGACTGCTTAGGCGAAGCACCATGCTTTTGGCATACTAGCCCGGTCAATGACACATCGACATATAGCCTAACGGGCGAAATATATGCCCGTTAGCCTGTATGTCGATGTGTCACGCAACTGACAGGGCAAAATATATTTTCGACAAATAAAACCTATGTGGTTATGGGTAGTGTCAGTGGCTATTTCGTTCTCAATATGCTGATACACAGGGGAAATGGGTCCCAACATTAGCACGACTAATTGCGGTTTCTGGTACTGTATGCAGCATCAGGCACATATGTGGAGGTATTTGTTTGGCACAATATAATGCATTACATGTAATGATTTTCTACTTTTATAGCCTACTAAGGCTATATGATTTATGCGTAACGTGTTTTTTGCGTAGAACCGCACTCCGCACTGAAAGATGGTGATGTGCATAAACGGAAGAGAATGCAGTGCGTCATGTTGGATGCAAGATGGAGTTACCGGTATGCTGAACGAAATGTGGCCTTGGCTTGCCATCAAAATAGGCCTATGCGATATGTGTTATAGTATTATACAAAATATATTTTGATGGTGGTCCGTGCGGTCAAACTAGACATTTTAGCAGGGTAATGCCAACAATATGTAAACCACAAATACTGCCAAACACAAAATCTTACCATTAGTTCTGTACTTTAGCCTCTCCCCAGACCTCAGTGGTATGCCCTCGCTCAGCTACAAAAACAAAGGAAACAGATAATTAACAGCATTCACAGGAGGTAATGATGTTTGATCAATCAAGGCGCACATAAAAACACTGAGGTTAAAAAACAGCTTAACAAACAATCCGCGAGCAATAAACATTCCAACTCAAACGAACTTCAACTGAAGTAGTTCAGGTTTAAGTATAACTTGTGTATGTGTAAGAGGAATAGAGCAAGTGAGAAATACTGATACTTAAAATGTTCAAGATCATTAAATTATAAAATTTTGGATCACAATTATGTTCAGACAAAAACACATGTTGGAGGTGTAACAATATCAATTAAATATCTAAATCATTACCTAAGAAATGGGGATGATTTAAATCATTTGGTTTTTGCCATAAAGGACTTATTCTTACTTGTTGATTTTACCTACTTCATTTGTAAACAAAAATTATAAAGATTTTGTGATATCAATGTTGATCTAATCACTGAAGTATTTATCGTATAATATTTGGTATTGTTACTATTGTCATTTGTGTCGAACCGCGGTGAGCTCTATTTTAGCTGTTAACACCGGTTAGCATGGCTTATTGTATCCTCCTACGATGAGTAGTGTAGCATGTTAGTCTGTTCTCGTCCTTCAATGAACTTTGTAATAAATGTAGCTTATTTGCTGCCATGGAGGAGAAAACTGCAGACTTAGAAGCAGCTTTGCATTGTGGAGGGACATTAGGCGCTAGCTTGTGAGCAAAAACGCATCAGTGGACCCTGCTGCTGCTATTCTCGTTTTATGTAAAGTATGCTAACGGAGCATGCGCATGACTCATTTTGCGGGCATTCCTATCTCTTGTGTTGTTATAAAGACAAACGGTCAACCAATTGCTAGTTTTGCGTGATACGTCAGTCTTGATCAACCTAAAACAACATAGCAAATTTTTATCAATTGTATATATCTTGTCGTATTGGTTTATCTCTCACAACCCTAGCATGAGAGTGTCTCATCTTTTAGATGTATACATAACTTAATTGCAGATAAACATCAAGACAGAAGTTGAAGCGCCCAGAACAAGATGAACAAAGGTATGCCTTCACACTCTTCATTATTGCATTATGTTTCCCTGACCTATAATCTAATTCCTGGATCCTGCCTGAACTCCTGTGAGGGAGTCATGTGCACATTCACGTGTCTTTCACGAGTGGCTGAAAATAGGAGCTTTGACCAAAGCTGTTACTACCCTTCTATGGTGTCTGTATTGATTCGATGAGGTACAAACTGCCTACCGGTACTCACTTTTCCCACAGGCAGGATGTAGAGGACGGACTGGAATAAGATCCAAAGGACAACAAAACCCAGAGCCTGTGCATCCCAGAAAGTTTCAAGAGGGGGTACAGGAGGAGGGAAGTTGACCAAGCTCGGGTCCTTTAAATTAACTTGGAGAACCACAAATAGAACCCAGGATGGCAGAAAAAGCAGCCAGAAGTATGCTCCTGGGAGATGAAACACAAGAACATTTTGAAAACCCATCATTCCATGATGTGGCGCTTGAAAATCATTGTCTAAACTTTGACAAAGTCAGGGAAATTGTAGTAACACAGCAGTGTAGAAATGAGAGGAGAAAGGCTGCACTTGCTGCATAACTGTATGAGAATAGTAACGCTTAGTTTGTTTACAACCACCTACCTATCTTGCCACCAAAGTCCAGTGGGCTATACGCATTTGCAATAGGTGGTCTTCCCATGTTGGTGTCCTTCTTCACCCGCTGTTGAAGTTTGACCTCATCCTTCCTGCGGCGCAAATTGTATCGGCCCTGGTTCAGCTCAGACTCGTCCTCAGCCTCCAGGTTTGTCTCGGACTTCTTAAGATAAAACACATGATTTTTGATCATTCGAAAGCTGCTCTAAAACTGTACCTCAAAAATTGTAACTTATTTAAGCCTTCATAAATATGAATTTGCCAAAATATGTTCACGTCATGAAACAATTGTTGATTTTTGATCATTCGAAAGCTGCTCTAAAACTGTACCTCGAAAATTGTAACTCATGTAACTTTCAATAATATGAATTTGCCAAAACATGTCTACCTTCAAGGTACTCAAAGCGCTATGACACTATTTCCACATTCACACACTGATGGCGGGAGCTGTCATGCAAGGCCCTAACCACAACCCATCAGGAGCAAAGGTGAAATGTCTGGCAGAAGCTAGGGATTTTAGCATCATAATCTGCATATCTTTGTAAACTTAATCCTTCTGAAAAACAGACAAACTCAAGCATCATAATAAGTCGACTGGGCAGTGAATGTGTGTGTGCCACTCTTCTCTCATTTTGGTTTTGTTACATCTTACATGTTGTTTTTACTAACAATTTCCATGTTTGTAAAAAAAAAATAAAAAAATACCAGGATATATATTGTATACAACAGGGGTGCCCATTACGTCGATCGCGAGCTACCGGTCGATCGTGAAGGGTGTGTCAGTCGATCGCCAGCAAGGCATTAAAAAAATAGACCTAAAAATTCACGTCAAGTCACTTTCGTCACTTGATTGACATTCACGGCACCCGAGGCTCTTGTGAGATGACGCTGGCTGCTGCGAGCTCATTATTAAGAAAAAATGACCAACAGGAAGGCGAGAAACACTTTTTATTTCAACATGTGCTAACAAAATAAGAGTCTCAGAAAGCTGGCGTGCACAAGCTAGCAAGCTACGGAGTTTGCCGCCAATGTACTTCTTGTAAAGTGTATAAAAAGGAGTATGGAAGCTGGACAAATAAGATGCCAAAAACCAACTACTTTATGTGGTATTGGACAGAAAGAAGGACTTTTTTTGTCCGTCATTTGAAAATGTGGACGTTATCAGCACTACTGTCTGATTCCAATCAATACAAGTCATCAGAATCAGGTAATAAACCAACTTATATTATTTTCTTCATGAAAGAAAGGAATCTGTGTTAAACATGCTTGTATTATCATTAAACACCTTTAACATGTTAAAAACATCTTTCATAAATAAATTAATATACATTTTATGTATGAATGAGGTAGATCCCCTCGAATTGGTCAAATGAAAAGTAGCTCGCCTGCAGAAGAAATGTGGGCAGCCCTGGTATACAACATGTACCCTGGCATATGTTTTTCTGCTTGTGAATAGGCTTTCAGGTGAGGTACAGCTACTGGAATGTCATGAGGTACGCATGTTACTGGGGCGCTGTGTTGTCTAGCTGACAGAGAGGCTAGGGCTGGGTGATTAGGCTCAAAAGGGTGTAACATGTCACATGGTTGAATGGTGATTTACATTTAAGCAGAAGTACACCCTTTTGGGCCTAATCGCCCAGCCCTAGCCTCTCTGTCAGCTAGACAACACACAGCCCCGGTAACATTTATCCAGAAAGTGTGTACTTTTTGGTTACATACCGTATATAAAACCATTCAACCAGAAAGTACACCCTTTTGGGCCTAATCACCCAGCCTTCGCATCATTGTCAGCTAGAAAACACAGCCCCAGTAACATGCGTACCTCATGACATTCCAGTAGCTCTACCTTACATCAAAGCCTATTCACATGCAGACAAACATTCTGGAACAGGGCTTTTGGTGATCATACTGTCAAAGTAATTACCTTCATTGCTAAGAAGAAGAAAGTTCATTGTCATGTCATTCTAATGTAATTTTTTTATGAACTATTTCAAATGTTCGTACTTTATCCCCATATGAGAAATCAGGTCAATATCAATGTGTGTTAACGGACAATCAGAATCAGAAGTACTTTATTAATCCCCGAGGGGAGATTAAGATTGCCACATTGCATTACCTAGACCAGTGGTTCTCAAACTTCTTTCACCAAGTACCACATCAGAAAACACTTGGCTCTCCAAGTACCCCCATAATGACAAACATTAAAATATAGTAGCATCACAGGCTTAAGTATTCATTAAAAACAAGGCAGATGGTGTACACTGAGGACGATTGGACTCACCTCATTTAGTCTCGTAGCCGTGTTATCATCATGCTTATTGTTGCTATTGTTCTCAGCAGCCTTTATATGTTGTCCAAACAATCAATGGAGGGATTGTGATGGAGATGGACAGAGACAAAAAGAGACAAAAATGAGGAACTTAGAGCGCGAACATGACGTGTTCAAAAAACAGTTAACCCTTTTGTGTCTATGAATGTTCTCATTCATCCAGGTCATTGTAATCTCAGGGCATTCAATCAATCGCAAGTGGACTGTTTAGTTTGTCTTAGAAGATGTTTTGCCTCTCATCCGAGAGGACGTTAAGTTTACCCTTTTTGATGACTCACAGGAGGGCTGCAAAATTAATCTTAAAAATAAACAAGCACTGTTTATGAACAAAGTTGTTATGATTTCTTTTCTTCCAGTACCGATTTGGTACTAAGTTAGTAAAAATGTAAACGATACCCATCCTAAGTGGTAATGGTGAGATTCACCCACTTGAACTTGTGGCCAAAAAAGGTTCTCGTTGGGTATTGTGGAGTCACTTTGGATTCAGTCTGAGGTCCATTTAAAGTTTGGTTCACTATTTTTGCATCACAAGGCAACACAAAAAATTAGGGCTGCACTGTTATGGCCAAAATAATAATCAGGATTATATTTATAATATTGAAATCACAATGATTAATTACGATTATTCATCCAATGTTAAACTAAATTTTACCGCACTTTCTATTTTAAAGTACCGTATTTTCCGCACTATAAGGCGCACCTAAAAACCACAAACTTTCTCAAAAGCTGACAGTGCGCCTTATAACCCGGTGCGCTTTATATATGGATAAATATTAAGATTCATTTTCATAAAGTTTAGGTCTCGCAACTACGGTAAACAGCCGCCATCTTTTTTCCCCGTAGAAGAAGCGCGCGGTGCATGCTGGGATATGTGACGTTTCATTTCCATTTGTGTGTTTATGTAAAGACCCCAAAATGGCTCCTATTAAGTGTGTTGTCTGTCTAATTATAAATAATGCAGACGAGGCGTGTTAACTGAGTTCTCAACGTTTTCTCACAGCGTGCTCATAACCACATTCGAACTCCCAGCATACAACAACGCTTCTCAGGGCTACCGCGCATGCTCGTAACTATCGTTGCATGCTGGGTAGTGTAGTTGTTATATTTGCTAGCTCATAACAGCACATTGAGAGACACGCTTACGCGCTTAATTCAATACTCGCCGTCATTCCGGGTGGATTGACAAAAGACCTCCAGCCGCTAGATATTGGTGTCAACAGGGCATTCGAAGCTAGACTGCTAACTGCTTGGGAACTTCTCAGGGCTACCGCGCATGCTCGTAACTATCGTTGCATGCTGGGTAGTGTAGTTGTTATATTTGCTAGCTCATAACAGCACATTGAGAGACACGCTTACGCGCTTAATTCAATACTCGCCGTCATTCCGGGTGGATTGACAAAAGACCTCCAGCCGCTAGATATTGGTGTCAACAGGGCATTCGAAGCTAGACTGCTAACTGCGTGGGAACAATGGAAGACAGAAGGCGAACACACCTTCACTAAGACGAGGAGGCAGCGCCAGACGACGCCAACATCTGCCAGTGGATCGTAAATTTGCCCAACTTTTCACTTCGGACACCGAAGACGAAGGATTTACGAATGAAGAATAACTTCAGAAAGTGAGCGCTATGTTTATTTTGTGTGTTGTGACATTAACGTTCGAGCAACATTATGTTGCTATTGCTCTGCACTATTTTGAATTTTACTATGTTTGTGATTGCACATTTGCGTACATTTTGGGAGTGAACAGAGTTGTTAGAACGCTGGTTTTTAATATATTATTAAAGTTTGACTGACCTATCTGACTGTTTTTTTGACATTCCCTTTAGCGCAGCGTAGGCGCGGCTTATAGTCCGGGGCGGCTTATTGGTGGACAAAGTTATGAAATATGTAATTCATTGAAGGTGCGGCTAATAATCCGGTGCGCCTTATAGTGCGGAAAATACGGTAAGTGAACAAGGCTTTTGTTACCAAATCAAACTTATTAAATGAAATGTATTCATAAGTAACTTCATAAAGTGCAAACAAGTGGAAACATATGACTTCACAAAAAGGCATTTACTAAAAGGAACACAGGTGCGGTCTATGTGACAATTGAAATCTAGGACAAAACGATATAATAGAAGAAAAAATATGTTAATACTAAAACAATACTATACCAGAAAAAGTATGTCTCTATTAATTAATAATAACAATTTGTTATTAAATGTACATATTTTGCCTTTCTCAGGCATGTGATTTGAACTTAATGAAAAAGACTGAAAAAAGTCAGGGGTCTGGGGGCCACAGTACAAACAATGTTTATTCTATTAACTAACTTCCTTGATCTGAAAAGCCATTTGTGATTTATAGCATGAAATAACAAATATCTTGCAGTCATGTTGTTTATGTTTCAAAATCATTCAACTATTCAATGTCAAAATTTAAACAGTAGAAATAATGAACAAAATGTCAGCTACTGTCTTGTTCTAAAACACCAATGAAAATAGCCACAAAACTATGGTGCGTTCATGGACCGCCGAAAGTAGTCTGACAAAACACCGCTTGCCAAGTACTCTCATTAGTGAAGCATGAACACAAACATATTAAACAGTGGGCTTTCTGACAATAAGGAAGGTGTGTCATGTACCATGTACCATGAATTGATTTACGTGGACCTCGACTTAAACAAGTTGAAAAACTTATTCGGGTGTTACTATTTAGTGGTCAATTGTACGGAATATGTACTGTACTGTGCAATCTACTAATACAAGTGTCAATCAATCATTCAATGTCTCTTATGTGTCCTACAGAAACCATATTAAACAAAAAAAATATTTCCCCCCCCAACTTTTTTCAGTTTCATACATTTTTGGAAAAAGCTCCAGGGAGCCACTAAGGTGTCGCTAATGAGCCACGGATTGCCGACCACTGATCTAGATGATTAATCACAGGTCATTATTTGCCTGCATAAATAAAATTTGCTTAAGACAATACCCTAATATTGCTATTCTGCTTGTTATCACAAACTTAAGTCTGCAATAAACAAAGTATCAGTGGTGTACTGAATACTATCAGACTTTCAAGTTAACATTTACTAAACAACCCTTTCAAGTGGTAAATATTTTTTTTGTATTCTTTGATTACTTGCATACATCAGTGCTTCTCACCATTGGTTTGGCAAAAGGCAAGCGGTGACCGAGATTGTGGAGTTTTTTAAAACTCAAATACTGTAGCTTATATTCAATACAAGTAAATTAAAATACAGTTTGAATATGAGGTACTGTAAAAATAATGTGTACCAACACAGAAATTATGTTTAATGATTATTTCAGGATAAAAATGTTTTTTTATCCTCAAACTCAAAAATTATTTGAACAAAAAGTGTCGGTAGAGTTTTTTAGTACATGTGTAATCTGATTAGTTGAATCAGAGCAAACAACAAGTCTGATCCAAAAATATTTAGATACAAAAACATATTTGTATATTTTTTATTGAATTAGTAGTTGTGTTTATTCTCCCAGTCGGGACCAATACAGTAGTTCAGTCACAAAGACATTATGTGCCTGACTGCAAGTCCGCATTCAGGGCAGGAAAAAAGTTGAAAACAGTGTAATGAACAAAGTTGGAAAAGTATGTGAAGTGGGACCACTCTTTCAGTCATAAATAACTTTTTTAATCTTAGACTTAGACAAACTTTAAAGATCCACAAGGGAAATTGTTCATATATTATCTTCATTACACCATTTTAAATTTTCCGCCAACCTTTTGTGTCCGTCAATTCCTAAGTGGCATGAAGTTGTGTTGCAGCTTTATGTTATTGTGTTGTGCGTTTCTATTTGTTGTGGCTTTTGCACTGGTGCTGTAGCTGTAAGTTGTTGTGTTGTGGCTTATATTATTATTGTCTTGTGGCATTTGCATTTGTTGTGATCTTCTCTCATGGCCATATCCGCCATTCTATGCTTTGATGTCTGATGGCACGTGGCGGTTACACCACAGACGGGCAAACAAACTTGAGAAACGTTTAACGTCCTTATTTATAAGTGCTAAATTTCATTTAAAGACTGCCGTTCTTACTCGTTCTCATCTTACTCATCCCATAAGCTATTGTTATCAAACTGATTTATGGATATGATGTTAGCTCTACAATAGTAGTGATGTCATAGATACAAAAAGATAACTGCATTTTTTCCCCTTTTGTTTGTTATTACGCAAAGTTCCTGCTGCTAACTCTACTCGAATGACAATTTGAATGTTCTTTTGTTTCCTGAAAGTTAATCAGTTCAATAAATATTTCATGCAAAAGAAACATTTATACATTTTTGCCAGAATCGTGCGCCCTAACTGACAGAATTGATATTTCCCATTATGAGTGTATGTTAACTTCTGACAGGAACTGTACGTGGCCAGAGAGCAAGAAGCTAGCTGGACTGCTTACCAGAGGAAGGAGTCTGACTTCAACCATGTCCTTAAGCTTCGTTTCTTTGCGTGATGAGTGTGCACCCTCTGTTATTGCTGCAGCAGCGATGGCCGCTGCTGCACGTGAGGATGAGCGCCGTGGGGTTCTGGCTGGGGACCGGGAGCGGCTGCGACGGCGGCCTGGTGAACGGGAACGGGAACGAGAGCGGGCACCGGACTGGAAGCCAAAAGAACTCTAATTGTTGGAAGAAAAGAGATGAGAGCTCATTGCTAAAATAGAAATGTGGAGATCTCATTGCAAAATATACCTGATAATTATCACAAAAATATGTTGTGTATACCATTTAGGAATTGTGATCTTACCCTGATGTCCTGCTCCCTGAGTTCCAGCTCAGTTCCATCCTTGTAGATAACCGTGAAGAGCTGACTTTTGGTGTTGAAGCCCAGCACCTTGACTTCATAGTAAAGGTTGCTACCTGGCCAGCGACCCATCACCATGTCCCCTTTCTGGTACTTTAAATTCTGCATTGTCTTCCACCTAAGATGTGCAAATAATGAGCAAGACAAATATGAAGGACAACTATTGGCGTGAGTATAATTCTTTGACTAATACTCGCACCAATTGTCTGTGTTGCACCTTTCTAAAAATAAAAGCTGTCAGTCAGGTGTGTTAAAATGCGACTTGCAAGTAGGGCTGGGCGATATATCGATATGCGCGATATATCGCGGGTTTGTCTCTGTGCGATATAGAAAATGACTATATCGTGATATTCGAGTATGCGTTCTCACGCAGTTGCTTTTAGCTGCGGGCATTACACTACAGGCTCTCCTCGCTCTTTCCTGTCTCTCCTTCTCACAGACAGCAAGCGCAGCTTCTACACACGTCACATACTGTCACGACATACGTCACATACGTATACGCCCTCGCGCAGCAAAGAGGTAGCAGCATGGCTAACGTTAGCTGTGATGCTAGCGGTAATACGAGAGAAAGAAGGTGCGAATCTGGAAACAAATGAAGGAATAATTAATTCCCCCAAAAAACAGCAGGGGGTCCATCGTCTGGTGGTGGTTTGGCTTCAAGTGGGAATATGTCGAACAGACAACCGTAATTTGTCAAGTGTGGGGCGAAAGCGTTGCTATAAAAAGTAGCATTACTGCTAATATGTAGCATCATTTGGAAAGTCACCTGCTAGAGAATGAACAGTGTTTACTCCGCATGTCAACATCTCCGTTCGGTGCCACACGCCCACACCATCAAAATGCCGAGGCAAACATTTCCAGATCAACATCGTATGAAAAAAATATTGATTTTTTTAGTTGTGATTTCCTTCTCTGCATGAAAGTTTTAAAGTAGCATGTATTAATGCAGTATGAAGAAGAATGTCTTAATGTAGACACATAAAATCATCATACTGCTGTGATTATATGCATCAAGTGTTCATTCAAGGCTAAGGCAAAATATCGAGATATATATCGTGTATCGCGATATGGCCTTAAAATATGGCGATATTAAAAAAAGGTCATATCGCCCAGCCCTACTTGCAACTATTTTTTTTATAAGTTCTTGGCATATTAATAAGGGATTATTTGTATTTTGGCATAAGATACATCAGATATCACAATTTTTTTTGTCACTTGATTTACATGGACTATTTTTTCAAACCCGTGCACTAGGGGTGTAACGGTACGTGTATTTGTATTGAACCGTTTCGGTACGGGGGTTTCGGTTCGGTTCGGAGGTGTACCGAACGAGTTTCCACACAAACATATTAAGTAGCCGCCTAAGCTAAAGTCTTAACAAGCTGCTCCGCTTCGTTCTGCCTGTCTCTGTCAGTACTCTGCCGCATGCAGCATTGTCCCACCCACACAACCATCTGATTGGTTACACGCACAGCGGTAACAGCCAATCAGCAGTGCGTATTCAGAGTGCATGGTGTCAGTGCTCGTGATGAGCAGGTAGGTGTTTAGCAGGTCATCATCAGGCAGCGGACTCTCCTCAAATTATAATAAACACCTCCCAGTCAACTACTAGTAACATCACTATGAGCCCGTTGACGTTCTAGAAACATAAACGGCAGCAGAGCTCGCTCGCAGTCCTGGCTTGAGGTGAAGGCTAATTAGATTTTAGCGTAACGTTAGCTCATTTTGCGGTGTGTGTGTGTTACGAACAGCAAAGCCCTGTCTGTCTGTTATTTCACTTAACCTTTTTCTGTGTTTATTGAGCTGTGTTGAAGCAGCAAAAAAGGACATTATGTTAAATGAAGTTTCTGTCTCTGATAGTTGATATAATAATGTAACTGCATCATTAAGCCTATATGAACTCCATGGTGTTCAGGGATGAATAGTCTCTCCTATTGCTACTGTACTATTTTTTCAGCTATAGTTACATAAAGCATTCGTAATGGAGCAGCCTAGTTTTGAATGGCAAGGTTCCTGCTATCACATGTTGATAAAATAATAACATTTACATAATAAAAATCAACTACAGGCTTCCCAAATGCTGTAATAAATTAAGCATGGTGAGTTGACTTGAAAAAGTTTAATATTGCACTTATTATATGTAGAAGAAAAATTGTGTCATTTTATTTAATCAGTTTAAAGGCCTACTGAAACCCACTACTACCGACCACACAGTCTGATAGTTTATATATCAATGATGAAATCTTAACATTGCAACACATGCCAATACGGCCGGGTTAGCTTACTAAAGTGCCATTTTAAATTTCGCGCGAAATATCCTGCTGAAAACGTCTCGGTATGATGACGTCGGCGTGTGACGTCACGGATTGTAGAGGACATTTTGGGACAGTATGGTGGCCAGCTATTAAGTCGTCTGTTTTCATCGCAAAATTCCACAGTATTCTGGACATCTGTGTTGGTGAATCTTTTGCAATTTGTTCAATGAACAATGGAGACAGCAAAGAAGAAAGCTGTAGGTGGGAAGCGGTGTATTGCAGCAGGTGTTGTGCCGGATAACGCACCCCCGCCGTAGAATGCACCCCCTGGCTGTTGTGCCGGATAACACAGCCGGTGTTTCATTGTTTACATTCCCGGAAGATGACAGTCAAGCTTTACCATTGGCCTGTGGAGAACTGGGACAACAGAGACTCTTACCAGGAGGACTTTGAATTGGATACGCAGACGCGGTACCGTGAGTACGCATGCAGCTGCGGCTGCCAAACATTTGATCGCTTGACCATACGTGCGTGCTGCTATGTGCATGTCACGTACGTAACTTTGGGGAAATATATGTGCTGTATGAACTTTGGGGAGGTAAACGGTACTTTGGGCTGTGGGATTGAGTGTGTTGTGCAGGTGTTTGAGTTGTATTGATGGGTTATATGGACGGGAGGGGGGAGGTGTTTGTTATGCAGTATTAATTTGTGGCATATTAAATATAAGCCTGGTTGTGTTGTGGCTAATAGAGTATATATATGTATTGTGTTTATTTACTGTTTTAGTCATTCCCAGCTGAATATCAGGTCCCACCCGCCTCTCACAGCATCTTACCTATCTGAATCGCTCCCACTGCCCTCTAGTCCTTCACTCTCACTTTCCTCATCCACGAATCTTTCATCCTCGCTCAAATTAATGGGGAAATCGTCGCTTTCTCGGTCCGAATCGCTCTCGCTGCTGGTGGCCATGATTGTAAACAATGTGCGGATGTGAGGAGCTCCACAACCTGTGACGTCACGCTACTCGTCTGCTACTTCCGGTACAGGCAAGGCTTTTTTATCAGCGACCAAAAGTTGCGAACTTTATCGTCGATGTTCTCTACTAAATCCTTTCAGCAAAAATATGGCAATATCGCGAAATGATCAAGTATGACACATAGAATGGACCTGCTATCCCCGTTTAAATAAGAAAATCGCATTTCAGTAGGCCTTCAATGTTGATTAACGTGGGCAGAATTATTATAGTGTTCCCAATGTTAAAAGGATAAAGCCATTGTTTACAAATTTGGTAAATAAATAACCCAAAAATGTATATTTTGTTGTTTTCTTACTGTACCGAAAATTAACCGAACCGTGACCTCTAAACCGAGGTACGTACCGAATCAAACATTTTTGTGTACCGTTACACCCCTACCGTGCACACAAAACGTGTTCAGAAAGAAATGACACTAATTTATCATTAATATCATCATCACCAGTTTTCCCACAGATTTCAATTGGGGTGGCGGTAGGGCTGGGCAATATATCTAATATACTCGATATATCGCGGGTTTGTCTCTGTGCGATATAAATATATTTCTATATTTTCTATAGAAAATGACTGTATCGTGATATTCAAGTATCAATCTCACGCAGTTGCTTTTAGCTGCAGGCATTACACTACAGGCGTTTTCCACTCTTTCTTGTCTCTCCCTCTCACAGAGACATAAAACAAGCGCACCTACGTCACATACTGTCGCGCGTGCAACGTCATACGCCCTCGAGGAACAGACAGGTAGCAGCATGGGTAACGTTAGCTGTGGTGCTAGCGGTGCGGTGCGAGTGGTAATACGAAAGAAAGAAGGTGCGAATCTGGTAACAAATGAAGGAAGAATTAATTCCCAAGAAAAACAGCAGGGGTCCATCGTCTGGCGGTGGTTTGGCTTCAAGAAGGAAAGATGTTAAACAGACAATCGTAATGTAAAGTATGCGGCAAAAGCGTTGCTACAAAAAGTAGCACCACTGCTAATTCGTAGCATCATTTGAAAAGTAACCCGTTAGATAATGAGGAGTGCTTGAAACTCTGCATGTCAACATCTCCATTCGGTGCCACACCAACAAAATGCCCAAGCAACCATTTCCAGATCAACACCGTGTGAAAAAAAAAGGTCAAAAACAGAAGGAGATAACGTCCGCAGTAACCTACCACGTAGCAAAGGACATACACTATTTGATTTCCTATTATGCAGCTAATTTTTATTTGACCATTTTTTAAATATCTTGTGTGACATCATGCACAAAGTGCACTTTATTTGTTTTTAACTATTGTAGTGGCGGTCTGTACAAAAAGTGCACTTTAATTTAGTGTTGTTTTGATATGTCATGTTAGTGACATCATGCACAAAAGTGCACTAATAGTTTGTTTTAAAATGTCTCTGACAATCTTGCACTTTCTGTTTTGGAAATCACATGAATGTTTGTGCCACTGCTTAATAAATACAGTTTTGGTCAATTGACTTAGTTGTGATTTCCCTCTCTGCATGAAAGTTTAAAATTAGCATCCATTAATGCAGTATGAACAAGAATGTTTTAATGTAGACACATAGAATCATCATACTGGTGTGATTATATGCATCAAGTGTTCATTCAAGGCTAAGGTAAAATATCGTAATATATATTGTGTATCGTGACATGGCCTAAAAATATCGAGATATTAATACAAGGCCATATCGCCCAGCCCTCGGTGGCGGGGTCGAGGCCAGGGTTGTGTGGGGTAGGGGGTGGTTTGTGGGGCATTGCCTAGGCCAGACCATGGCCGTCGGACATCTCCTAATTATATTTTTTAAACCTTTACCATTGAAACTGGAGCCGCAAATACATTGTGCAGTGCTTTTTTCAAATGTATTTATTTGTATGGAATTTTGTGACATTCAAATTGAACAGAGAAGCTGCTTACTTTCTGCTGTTTCTATCTAAAATGAAATAACTACTTATTCTTCTGTTGTTCCAATACTTGGCCGATGGTATTGGATCCAACACCAAGCAGTTACCGGGGAAGTATAAGTCATGCTGATAACGTATTTTTCAGACAATAAGGCACACGTAAAATCCTTTCAATTTCTCAGAAATCGACAGCGCGCCTTATAGAGGTGGGGGAAATAATCGACAAGTAAAATAATAGCAATAACAAAACATTTAAATACGATAGCAATATTAAAAAAAACAATAACATCCAGTTTTTACAGCTTGTTTTTAATTTAACCTGTTACACTTTTTTTTTTGCTTTTTGTGTCTATAAAACTGTTATCAAATGTTAATTGAATGAAAAAATCCTTATAGTTATTGTAGGGCTGGGCGATACATCGAATATATGCGATATATCGCGGGTTTGACTCTGTGCGATATAGAAAATGACTATATCATGATATTCGAGTATACATTCTCACGCAGTTGCTTTTAGCTGCGGGCATTACACTACAGGCTCTTCTCACTCTTTCTTTTCTCTCCTTCTCACAGAGACATAAAACAAGCGCACCTTCTTACATACGTCACATACTGTCGCGCGTGCAACGTCATACGCTCTCGCGGAGCAGAGAGGGTAACATGCGTAACATTAGCTGTGATGCTAGCGGAGCGGTGCGAGTGGTAATACGACAGAAAGAAGGTGCGAATCTGGTAACAAATAAAGGAAGAATTAATTCCAAGAAAATAGGGCTGAAACGACGCGTCGACGTAGTCGACGTCATCGGTTACGTAAATACGTCGACGCTGTTTTTGTGCGTCGACGCGTCGCATATTTAGGTCACACTACCGTCATGGCGGAGCGCAAAGCAGATGATGCGAGCGGTGCGAGCGAGGGGAAAAAAAGCACGCCAAAAGTCGTCAAAAGTGTGGGAGTATTTCAATAAACGGCCTAATAATGTTGTAGCGGCGAACAGCTGTCTCGTTAGCCGACGCGCGAGCTCGCAACCGTGGCTGTTTAGCAACCAGCCAAACCCCACTTAATAAAATTATATTTTATCTTAGAGCACATCCGCATCCCTATTCACCTCGGCAACCCCAGGAAATGTATATAATTCGGCATTATTTCGGCCAGTCGGCTTATATGATCAGAGCCGATCAGTTTACGTTCACGCGCAGGTATAACGCGGCACGCTCCCGTCTCATCTGCTGGTGCGCGAGCCCGGTAATTAGACAGCGGTGTCAAATCAAGGAGTACAAAAGACGCCAGCGCAGAGGGGAAAAAGGTATAGTTCATTACAGATAACCCAGAGTTGTGCCAAAAGTGTACCAAAACCAAAAGCTGAACGGACAGCCGGTAAGATTGCACTTTATTTCTCTTTGTGGGTGTGGCGCAACTGTTGCGTTGGTGAGATAGGGGGTGCGGGGGAGTTGTGTGCATGTAGCGTGCTTAGTCTGGAGGCTAAATACACACAGTGTTTTGTGTAACTGTTGTTTAGTAAGGAAGTATTGATATTCTTTGCTTAGTTTGATAAATGTTGAAGCAGTTTGCTTCATCAGGAGGGTGAAGTCGCTCAACTTAAAGTGTTTGATTTAACTGTGTAGTATCATTGGCTGCTAGTGAGGGCATAGAAAAAGGGGCATTTTTCTACCAGTAGACAGCGTTTAAGATTGAGTGTTTCACTGCTAAATTAATAATATATTTATATTGAATATGGATTTTAAATATGTATCTAAATAGGTGGTTAATTGGTTAGGTATTTATGTATTTGCATATTGGGTTTTCTGCTTCTTTTTTCTTCTTTAGTGTTAGTAGACATTCTGGGTTTAAATGTATTTTATATGTATCTTGGTGCATTTATGTTGAGACAATTTACCGTATTTTCCGCACTATAAGGCGCACCTAAAAACCACAAATTTTCTCAAAAGCTAACAGTGCGCCTTATAACCCGGTGCGCTTTATTACGATTCATTTTCATAAAGTTTAGGTCTCGCAACTACGGTAAACAGCCGCCATCTTTTTTCCCCGTAGAAGAAGCGCGCGGTGCATGCTGGGATATGTGACGTTTCATTTCCATTTGTGTGTTTATGTAAAGACCCCAAATGGCTCCTATTAAGTGTGTTGTCTGTCTAATTATAAATAATGCAGACGAGGCGTGTTAACTGAGTTCTCAACGTTTTCTCACAGCGTGCTCATAACCACATTCGAACTCCCAGCATACAACATCGCTTCTCAGGGCTACTGCGCATGCTCGTAACTATCGTTGCATGCTGGGTAGTGTAGTTGTTATATTTGCTAGCTCATAACAGCACATTGAGAGACACGCTGACACGCTTACCGTAATTCAATACTCGCCGTCATTCCGGGTGGATTGACAAAAGACCTCCAGCCGCTAGATATTGGTGTCAACAGGGCATTCGAAGCTAGACTGCTAACTGCGTGGGAACTTCTCAGGGCTACCGCGCATGCTTGTAACTATCGTTGCATGCTGGGTAGTGTAGTTGTTATATTTGCTAGCTCATAACAGCACATTGAGAGACACGCTGACACGCTTACCGTAATTCAATACTCGCCGTCATTCCGGGTGGATGACAAAAGACCTCCAGCCGCTAGATATTGGTGTCAACAGGGCATTCGAAGCTAGACTGCTAACTGCGTGGGAACAATGGAAGACAGAAGGCGAACACACCTTCACTAAGACGAGGAAGCAGCGCCAGACGACGCCAACATCTGCCAGTGGATCGTAAATTTGCCCAACTTTTCACTTCGGACACCGAAGACGAAGGATTTACGAATGAAGAATAACTTCAGAAAGTAAGCGCTATGTTTATTTTGTGTGTTGTGACATTAACGTTCGAGCAACATTATGTTGCTATTGCGCTGCACTATTTTGAATTTTACTATGTTTGTGATTGCACATTTGCGTACATTTTGGGAGTGAACAGAGTTGTTAGAACGCTGGTTTTTAATATATTATTAAAGTTTGACTGACCTATCTGACTGTTTTTTTGACATTCCCTTTAGCGCAGCGTAGGCGCGGCTTATAGTCCGGGGCGGCTTATTGGTGGACAAAATTATGAAATATGTAAATCATAGAAGGTGCGGCTAATAATCCGGTGCGCCTTATAGTGCGGAAAATACGGTATTTAAAATCTGTTTTAACTTAAAGGGAAAAGATGTGTCCATTTTCTTGCACTTGTTTAATGGTTAAGAGTTTGATAGCCTAATTAATAATTGTAAATTATGGGATTGATAATTGATTGATTTTTTACAGCATGTTGATCTTGTGGTGTTTTGTCCTTAAAGGTTTTTCACCTACCTAGAAGCTAAAGTCTACTAATGTCTACTAACACTGCTAAAGACTGCTAAAAAGACTAAAGAAGAAAAAAGAAGCTGTTTCTTTGTTGGAAAAACTGTTGCAAAATAAAGGAAAATAAAAGGAAAAAGTAACTACGGTCTGGTCTTTTGAGTGAAATCCAGAAGCCACATTCAGCATTGGTACATCCCTTCAAGTGTGGGATAAGCACAGCGAAAAAAGCAAAACACTTGACAGTTGTTGTATGCACACTGTGTCGAGCGGAAATGGCCTATCATAGCAGCACAACAGCTATGAACGAACATTTGAAAAGAAAACACCCAACAGCGTTCTTGCCATCACCATCAACTAGTCAATCGTCCGCGTGAGTATACGTTGTCATCATTACACAAAAACACGAATGTGTCATTTGTATCTGCGTTGTAAATTCATAAACTAAAACACTGTTTCGCTCTGAGAGGCGCGTTTGGCGTGCCTGTTCAGTGTTTACAAAGACGCGCTCCTCTTTAACGCTAACGTTAATTAGTTGTGCAAATACCTTTTACAACATTAACAGTTACATATACTATGTACAAACGAACAATTAACTTTCAGTTTAATCATACTATCATTGTTGTGTTATTAAGCAAAACAAGCAATACTTTTACTTTTGTTGAAATGTTTACACTGTTACAGAATATTTCGTTTTGCACTTTTTTGTATTGGATGTTTATCTTTATTTTTGCACATTTTAAAGCAAAATAAGCAATACTTTCACTTTCGAAATGCTTGTACTATTGCAGAATATTAAGATTTGCACTGGATGTTTACTTTTATATTTGCTCATTAAAAGCAAATAAGCTACTTTTAATTTTGTTAAATGTTAAAAGTTTTAAATGTTTACATTGTTACAGAATATTTTGTCATGTTGTTGTCAATGGACTGAGTGGCCATACTTTTTTTTTGTAAATAAAAGTCATGCCTTTTGAAAAAACTGGCCTACATTTATTTTTTCATCTTCATTTTAAATAAAAATCGGTAAAAGGAAAAATTATCTATAGATTAATCGAAAAAAGTATCTATAGATTAACCGATTAATCGAAAAAAAAATAATCTATAGATTAATCGATAGAAAAATAATCGTTAGCTGCAGCCTTACAAGAAAACAGCACGGGGTCCATCGTCTGGCGGTGATTCGGCTTCAAGTGGGAAGATGTAGAACAGACAACCGTAATGTCAAGTATGCGGCAAAAGCGTTGCTACAAAAAGTAGCAGCACTGCTAATGTGTAGCATCATTTGAAAAGTCACCCGCTAGAGAATGAAGAGTGCATGAAACTCCACGTCCACATCTCGGCCGGTGCCTCACCAACAGAATGCTGAAGCAACCATTTCCAGATCAACACCGTATGAAAAAAATAGTCA
Source organism: Nerophis lumbriciformis (assembly GCF_033978685.3). Lineage (NCBI taxonomy): Eukaryota > Metazoa > Chordata > Actinopteri > Syngnathiformes > Syngnathidae > Nerophis > Nerophis lumbriciformis. Next base: position 25,895,215 of record NC_084581.2, on the reverse strand, counting down.
ACAACAGAAGAAGATAACGTCCGCAGTAACCTACCACATAGCGAAGGACATACATTATTTGATTTCCAATTATGCAGCTAATTTCTATTGTACAGTTTTTGAAATATCTTGTATGACATCATGCACATAAGTGCATTTTATTTGTTTTAAACTATTGGAGTGGCGTTCTGTACAAAAAGTGCACTTTAATTTAGTGTTTTGATATGTCATCTTAGTGACATCATGCACAAAGGTGCACTAATAGCTTGTTTTAAAATGTCTCTGACAATATTGCACTGTTTTGGAAATGACATGAATGTTTCTGCTAGGCCTGGGCTATATATCAATATACTTGATATATCGTGGGTTTGTCTCTGTGCGATATAGAAAATGACTATATCGTGATATTCGAGTATATGTTCTCACACAGTTGCTTTTAGCTGCAGGCATTACACTACAGGCGTTTCTCCCTCTTTCTTGTCTCTCCTGCTCACAGAGACATAAAAACAAGCGCACCTTCTTACATACGTCACGCGTGCAACGTCACAGAGGTAGCTACATGGGTAACATTAGCTGTGATGCCAACGGTACGTTGCAAGTGGGAATACGAGAGAAAGAAGGTGCGAATCTGGTAACAAATGGAGGAAGAATTAATCCCCAAGAAAAACAGCACAGGGTCCATCGTCTGGCAGTGGTTTGGCTTCAAGCGGGAATATGTTGAACAATTATGTGAGGCTGAAACGACGCGTCGACGTCATCGGTTACGTAAATACGTCGACGCCATTTTTGTGCGTCGATGCGTCGCATATTTACGTCACACTACTGTCATGGCGGATCGCAAAGCAGACGGTGCGAGCGAGGGGGAAAAAGCACGCCAAAAGTCATCAAAAGTGTGGGAGTATTTCAATAAACGGCCTAATAATGTTGTTGTATGCACACTGTGTCGAGCGGAAATGGCCTATCATAGCAGCACAACGGCTATGAACGAACATTTCAAAAGAAAACCGACAGCGTTCTTGCCATCACCAACAACTAGTCAATCGTCCGCGTGAGTATACGTTGTCATCATTACACAAAAACATGAATGTGTCATTTGTATCTGCGTTGTAAATTCATAAACTAAAGCACCGTTTCGCTCTGAGAGGTGCGTTTGGCGTGCAGTGTTTACAAAGACGCACTCCTCTTTAACGCTGTGGAGAGGCGGGGCCGGCGAGCGAGCGGCGAGGTGGGGCGCGCCGGGAGCGACGCCGCAATCGCGCACCTGGGCACGATCATCCAATCTCCTCTCGCTGAAGAAAAGGGGAGCAGCAGAGAGAAAGGGAAGAGAGACTGGAAGGAGTCAGAGTGAAGCTGACGTGGAGCGAGAGAGGAGGAGAGACAGAGACAGGGGACAACGAGCGAGCGAGGAAGAGGAGCTGAAAAGCGAGGAAAGAAAGAGAAAAGAGTTGGAAGAGAAAATACTTTGTGTAAAATTAAAAGATTGTAAACCTGGCAAAGCCGTCTGGCGTTCAGTCTGTCGGTCCTGAAAGAACCCCACGGCACAAGACGTGTCACAAACGCTAATGTTAATTAGTTGTGCAAATACCTTTTACAACATTAACGGTTACATATACTATGTACAAACCAACAATTAACTTTCACTTTAATCATATTATCATTGTTGTGTTATTAACAGAGGTGGGTAGAGTAGCCAGAAATTGTACTCAAGTAAGAGTACTGTTACTTTAGAGATTTATTACTCAAGTAAAAGTAAGGAGTAGTCACCCAAATATTTACTTGAGTAAAAGTAAAAAGTATGTTGTGAAAAAACTACTCAAGTACTGAGTAACTGATGAGTAACATACACACTCATATCATATATATATATATATATATACATACATACATACATATACATTGATATATACAGTATATAATTTGTAAGTATTTATTTTGCTGTTTTTGTTTACATGTTAAAGGTGTTTTAATGAATATACATGCATGTTTAACATATAGATTCCTTTCTTTCATGAAGACTAGAATATAAGTTGGTGTATTACCTGATTCTGATGACTTGCATTGATTGTAATCAGACAGTCGTGATGATAACGTCCACGTTTTCAAATGGAGAAGAAAAGTTCCTCCTTTCTGTCCAATACCACATGAAAGTGGTGGGTTTTTGGCATCCTATTTGTCCAGCTTCCATATTCGTTTTTATACACTTTACAAGAAATATATTGGCGTCAAACTCCGTAGCTTGCTAGCTTGTTTGCGCTGGCTTTCGGAGACTCTTGTTTTGAAAGCGCAGGCGCGATGGCGCGGCACTTTTATTGTGAAGACAGGAACGTCCTCATGTGCGGTCAGTCTTGAGGCTTTTGACGGTACGGTTGAAATAAAACAAGTATCTTTTTTCCCTCACACTTTTGATTGATTGATTGGAACTTTTATTAGTAGATTGCACAGTACAGTACATATTCCGTACAATTGACCACTAAATGGTAACACCCCAATAAGTTTTTCAACTTGTTTAAATCAGGTCATGTGACCACCTGGCTCTGTTTGATTGGTCCAACGTCACCAGTGACTGCATCTGATTGGTGGAACGAAGTGAAACGTCACCAGTAAGGCAGGCACTTTGAAGGTCTGTCTGACAGACCAAAACAAACAAAGCGTGCATTACGAGATCGATAAAAATTAGTAGCGAGTAGCGAGCTGAATGTAGATAAAAGTAGCGGAGTAAAAGTAGCGTTCCTTCTCTATAAATATACTTAAGTAAAAGTAAAAGTATGTTGCATTAAAACTACTCTTAGAAGTACAATTTATCCCAAAAGTTACTCAAGTAGATGTAACGGAGTAAATGAAGCGCGTTACTACCCACCTCTGGTTATTAAGCAAAATAAGCAATACTTTTACTTTTGTTGAAATGTTTACATTGTTACAGATTATTTTCGTTTTGCACTTTTTTGTATTGGATGTTTATCTTTATTTTTGCACATTTTAAAGCAAAATAAGCAATACTTGTACTTTTGAAATGCTTATACTATTGCAGAATATTAAGATTTGCACTAGATGTTTACTTTTATATTTGCACATTAAAAAGCAAATAAGCTACTTTTAATTTTGTTAAATGTTAAAAGTTTTAAATGTTTACATTGTTACAGAATATTTTGTCATGTTGTTGTCAATGTTGACTGAGTGGCCATACTTTTTTTTTTGGTAAATAAAAGCCATGCCTTTTGAAAAAACTGGCCTACATTTATTTTTTCATCTTCATTTTAAATAAAAAAAATAATCGGTAAAAGGAAAAATAATCTATAGATTAATCTAAAAAAATAATCTATAGATTAACCGATTAATCGAAAAAATAATCTATAGATTAATCGATAGAAAAATAATCGTTAGCTGCAGCCTTACAATTATGCGGCAAAAGCGTTGCTACAAAAAGTAGCAGCACTGCTAATTTGGTGCCACACCAACAAAATGCCGAAGCAACAATTTCCAAAGCAACACCGTATGAAAAAAAAGCCACAACAGAAGGAGATAGCGTCGTTTACCATGAATTGATTTACGTAGACCCTGACTTAAACAAATTGAAAAACTTATTCAGTTGTGGTCAATTGTACGGAATATGTACTGTACTGTGCAATCTACTAATAAAAGTTTCAATCAATCAGTCCGCAGTAACCTACCACATAGCGAAGGACATACACTATTTGATTTCCTATTATGCAGCTAATTTTTATTTGACAGTTTTTGAAATATCTTGTGTGACATCATGCACAAAAGTGCACTTATTTGTTTTTAACTATTGTAGTGGCATTCTGTACAAAAAGTGCACTTTAATTTAGTGTTGTTTTGATATGTCATCTTAGTGACATCATGCACAAAAGTGCACTCATAGTTTTAAAATGTCTGACAATCTTGCACTTTCTGTTTTGGAAATGACATGAATGTTTGTGCCACTGCTTAATAACTGTTTTAATAATTACAGTTTTGGTCAATTGACTTAGTTGTGATTTCCCTCTGCATGAAAGTTTAAAATGAGCATATATTAATGCAGTATGTTTTAATGTAGACACATAGAATCATCATACTGGTGTGATTATATGCATCAAGTGTTCATTCAAGGCCAAGGCAAAATATCGCGATATATATCGTGTATCGTGACATGGCCCAAAAATATTGAGATATAGGCCATATCGCCCAGCCCTATTGTGCCACTGCTTAATAACAGTTTACTAAAAATGTTTTGGTAAATTGACTTAGTTGTGAATTCCCTCTCTGTATGAAAGTTTAGTATTAGCATATAATAATGCAGTATGAACAAGAATGTTTTAATGTAGACACAAATAATCATCATACTGCTGTGATTATATGCATCAAGTGTTCATTCAAGGCTAAGGCAAAATATCGAGATATATATCGTGACATGGCCTAAAAATATTGAGATATTAATAAAAGGCCAATAAACATCTGTTCAGTATTTTAACATAAAAGTGTTTGATTGTGAGGCATTAAAAGCCACAAAATGCAACGGGTCCATCAGATTCACAAACGCTGGCTGAGTAACAACAATATGAACGTTGCACGGAAAATTTCTCTGACAGTTTCCGCATCCCACAGGGATTCTTCTTTTGTGTTTCTGCACCTGCGGTTCCCACACAAGGTTGCAACATTGTTTGTCAACACTGTCTGCTCTCATTTTCTCGCACATTTGACCCTCTGCTGTTCTGTTTACCTACACTATGTCCTCCTCCTGTCTAGGCCTGCTGTGTGTGTGTGTGTGTGTGTGTTCGGGTGCATCAATTTCCACACTTCTATTAGCCTCGGGTCCAGTGGACCCAGACATCTTATATGTAATAGAAATGTGTAGGGGGGGGTGTATTGTGTGTGGTCATTAATAATGTATTCTCTGATATATGTTCTTCACAGAAAATGAGCCAAAGTCATTGAGTCTCAGTTTGAAAAATGTATTAATTGTATCATTTTTCTTTTAATAAAAAATGAAAACGGGTCCCACAGACCCGAACACCACACAAGTAAAAATATATTTAGATATACTTTATCGCCCATATCACCCAGCCCTAATGGTTTGTTCCTGCTAGTTTTAGCTTCCTAGTTTAGTCGCTGTTTCATGTGGCCGTCACGTGTAAAATAATACGTACCAACACACCAACAACATGTTTAATGATTATTTCAGAAACAAAATTATTTTTTATCCACAAACTCAAATTATTTTTGAACACAAATAGTTTGCAGTTTTTGTTAATACATATTGCCGTATTTTTCGGACTATAAGTCGCTCCGGAGTATACGTCGCACCGGCCAAAAATGCACAATAAAGAAGAAAAAAAACATATATACGTCGCACTGGTATAAGTCGCATTTTTGGGGGAAATGTATATGATAAAACCCAACACCAAGAATAGACATTTGAAAGGCAATTTAAAATAAATAAATAATAGTGAACAACAGGCTGAATAGGTGTACGCCATATGACGCATAAATAACCAACTGAGAACGTGCCTGGTATGTTAACGTAACATATTATGGTAAGAGTCATTCAAATAACTATAACATATAGAACATGCTATACGTTTACCAAACAATCTGTCACTCCCGATCGCTAAATCTCATGAAATCTTCCGCCTCGGTGTCGCTCCTGGTATGCGCCCCGCTAGCGTCCTTTCTTTCTGCTGCTCGATCGCCGTTTTCTGGTGCATATTTCACTTGTAATCTGCAGTATATGATTTCCTTTTCGGTGCCATTTTAGTTCAGTCCTTCTCAGTTTTTATAAGTTACCGCGATTGTTGATGTGATCTATTTTAATAGCTCCGGCAGTAGCGTATAGCAGTTAGCATTCCAAAACCCACAATGCACTTCTGCCATGACCCGCCCCCCGCCGAATTCTTATTGGTTGGCGTGTGAATGACGATTGCTGACGTGTGTGTGACGATTGCAGACATTTGCTTCGTTGCTCACGCGAATGAGATAAATAATATTATTTGATATTTTACGGTAATATGTTAATATTTTCACACATAAGTCGCTCCGGAGTATACGTCGCAACCACGGCCAAACTATGAAAAAAACGTTGACTTATAGTCCGAAAAATACGGTATATCAGGAGTTGATTGAAAAATATTTAGATATAAAAATGTCTTTCTCTGATTACATTTTTGGGTGTGTTTATTCTTCTTATAGGGACTAATAAAGACTCATGTGAGTGCCTGCAAGTCTGCATTCAAGGCAGGACTACTGGTGCGCTGCAGCATATAGTGAAACTAAAGCATGTCACTAAAGCTGCTGCTCCTTCTAAATGTTCTTTCAACTTCTGTCTTCTGAGATAGGCTCCAGCGCCCCCCCACAACCTCAAAGGGAATAAGTGGTAGAAAATGGATGGATGGATGTTCTTCTGGGCTGCACTTTTGAGCTGTGGAAAGGGATGAATTTGGCTGCTGACGTATGCAGAACATATTGTGTAATTTCCTATTCTATTAATCAGTCAAAATTATTAAGGACAAACTGTAAAAATGTATTATTCATTTACTTGTTCATTTACTGTTAATACCTGGTTATTTTCTGTTTTAACATGTTCAATCTACACTTCAGTTAAAATGTAAAAATCACTTATTCTTCTGTTGTTTGGATACTTTACGTTAGTTTTGATGATACCACAAATTTAGGTATCGATCAGAGGACTTTAAGAGATTTTAAACAATTTTTTTTTTTTAAAGGAAAAAAGATTTTGTAGTCATTGTAGTATCGACTAGATACGCTCTTGTACTTGATATTATTAATATCATTGCATTTGTTTAGATTGAGGAGCGATGTTTTATTCGCGATATGGCAGTAGGGATGTCCCGATCCTGTTTTTGCACTTCCGATCCGATACCGATATTGTTTTTGCACTTCCGATCCGATACCGATACTGACCGATAACGATACTGGCCGATACTGGCCTATCTGAGCATGTATTAAAGTTTAAAGTTATTTAGCCTACTTAGTTGTCAGAATCATGTTGAAAAGGGTTTTAGAACTCTTGATAACAACTAGCCAGCTGAATTAGGGGAGTTTGAATAATACACAATGGTTGGTAACAAGAAACTGACCTGTTTATTCAAGGATAAACACAAAATAGACAAAATTATACATGACAAACAGAAATGGCATCATTGAAACTAGGGCTGGGCTATATGGCCTTTTTTTAATATTGCGATATTTTAAGGCCATATTGCGATACACGATATATATCTCGATATTTTGCCTTAGCCTTGAATGAACACTTGATGCATATAATCACAGCAGTATGATGATTCTATGTGTTTTGATTGATTGATTGAGACTTTTATTAGTAGGTTGCACAGTGAAGTACATATTCCGTACAATTGACCACTAAATGGTAACACCCGAATAAGTTTTTCAACTTGTTTAAGTCGGGGTCATGATACAGATATATACTATCAGATATATACTATCATCATAATACAGTCATCACACAAGATAATCACATTGAATTATTTACATTATTTATAATCCAGAGTGTGGAGGGGGGCGCCGGATGTAAGTGTCAAAAAGACAGCCAAAAGAGTTTGATATGAGAATAAATCTAAAGTTAAAATATAGGGTAGAAATGCACCCATTTGCAGGAAATGTAGTCTTGATTTTCAAAATTTTCTTTCAAGGCTTGCATGTCTACATTAAAACATTCTTCTTCATACTGCAGTAATATATGCTACTTTTAAACTTTCATGCAGAGAAGGAAATCACAACTAAAAAAATCACTAATTTTTTCATACGGTGTTGATCTGGAAATTTTTGCATCGGCATTTTGATGGCGTGGACGTGTGGCACCGAATGGAGATAAGCGTCTCGACAGACGTTACAATATTTGAACAATGATGACGAAAACAGTTTCCTCTGTCGTGTTCGTGTGTCGAAAATGGTTATGCGCTTATTTTTTTATTTGATTTTGTGCGTGGCATATAATTGCTATGCGCAGAGGACGCTTGAGCAGTGCGCAATTGCACAGGCGCGCAGCTTAGAGGGAACGTTGGTCACACGGCTGCGCTAGCATCACAGCTAACGTTAGCCATGCTGCTACCTCTCTGCTCGGGGAGGACGTATACGTATGTGACGTATGACGTGACAGTATGTGACGTATGACGTGACAGTATGTGACGTGTGTAAGAAGGTGCGCTTGCTGTAAGGAGACACAGGAAAGAGTGAGAAGAGCCTGTCGTGTACTGCCAACAGCTAAAAGCAACTGCGTGAGAATCTACAGACCTGTGTTGAAGGTGTGCTGGAAAATGCGGAACGGAAATTAGGGAGCAGCAGAAAAGTGTAATGTATTATTTAAATCGGTGCGTTGGAAAACACGGACCGGAGTTTTTTTTTTAAACTGGATCTGGATCGGCATTTTCCCATGCCTTGCCGATACGCATTTTTTGGCAAATATCGGCGGCCGATCCGATCCAAATATCGGATCGGGACATCCCTATATGGCAGTGAGCTATTGTGTCTTCCTACGGTGTGTACTGAAGCAAGTTTAGCTATTTCTCATCCTACAGGGAGTATACTTGTAAGAAAAGTAGTTTTTGTCACCATGAAGGCAAGGACCAGTGATTTAGAAGTAGCTAAAACACTGCCGACTGCGGCTGGACGCTAGCCGCTAGCTAGCTAGCCATGTGTGGAGGAGGGCGTGGTTTGCGCACCTGCTGCGGAGAGGGGTGTGTGGGGGATCGGCTTCGAAGTACAGCTGGCAGGTGATTGGATTGCCCCAGCTGTGGCTGATCATTGAATCACTTGTCATTCTTATCAGTAGCGATCAGGGCCATGAGAGGGACACACACACGCTGGAGACACACTGGGCGGTATAGCTCGGTTGGTGGAGCGGCCGTGCCAGCAACTTGAGGGTAGCCGGTTCGATCTCCACTTCCGCCATCCTAGTCACTGCCGTTGTGTCCTTGGGCAAGACACTTTACCCACCTGCTCCCAGTGCCACCCACACTGGTTTAAATGTAACTTAGATATTGGGTTTCACAATGTAAAGTGCTTTGAGTCACTTGAGAAAAAACGCTATATAAATGTAATTCACTTCACTTCACGCTGGAAAGACACACCGGAGAGACACACGAGGGAAAGACCCGCTGGAGAAACTGAAAAGTCGCAGAGCGGAGTGCTGTCGCTGTGTGTGAGCAAATTAAAAAGATTGTTAAAACCAGACTTCCTGTGCTCCAGTGCGAGTCAGGGGAAACCACGGGAGAGGAACTGTTACATCTGGCGCCCAACTTTCCTGACTCCAAGGAAAAAACGGCGTTCTCCACTCCGGAAGGTTTGTACCAATTTGTGACACTTCCGTTAGGCTTGTTCGGTGCGCCGACCACGTTCCAGCGCCTCATGGACCGGGTGCTGCGTCCCCACACTGCATATGCTGCTGCCTACCTGGATGATGTCATCATCAAGAGCGGCAGCTGGGCGGAGCATGTGCAGAGGGTGGGGGCGGTGCTCGAGTCCCTGAGGCAGGCAGGGCTCACCGCCAACCCGACGAAGTGCGCGGTTGGTCTGAGGGAGGTACAGTATCTGGGGTACCACTTGGGAGGAGGGCAGGTGCGTCCGCAAGTAGACAAGACAGCAGCAATTGCGGCCTGTCCGACTCCCAAGACAACAAAAGAGGTGAGGCAGTTTTTGGGTCTGGCAGGTTACTACCGGAGGTTCATTCCCCAGTTTGCGGACCTGACCAGCCCACTAACTGCCTTCACCCTAAAGGGTGCTTCAGATCTGGTCCAGTGGACGGAGCAGTGCCAGCAGGCGTTTGAGAGTGTTAAAAAGGCCCTCTGCGGGGAGCCCATCCTACACATGCCTGATTTTTCTATCCCGTTCTGTTTGCAGGCTGACGTGTCGGGCAGAGGACTGGGGGCTGTTTTGTCCCAGCTGGTGGGGGTGTTGACCGCCCTGTGATGTACATCAGTCGGAAGCTCTTGGACCGGGAGGCGAGGTACAGCACGGTGGAGAGGGAGTGCCTTGCCATCCGGTGGGTGGTCGGTGCCCTCCGGTATTACCTGCTGGGGCGCTCATTCAGCCTCTGCTCGGACCACAAACCCCTCCAGTGGCTGTATGAAGGATGCCAACGCACAGATTACCCGTTGGTATCTAGCGTTACAACCCTTCAACTTCAGAGTGATCCACAGGCCGGGGGCGCAGATGGCCGTAGCTGATTTTCTCTTCGGCTGCCATACGGGGTGGGGGGGGAGTAGGTGCGGCCGGGCTTCTCTGCCTGAGTCTGGCGGTGGAGGTCTGTGGAGGGGGGAGTGGTTTGCACACCTGCTGCGGAGGGGTGTGTGTGGGGGATCGGCTTTGAGGTACAGCTGGCAGTTGATTGGATTGCCCCAGCTGTGGCTGATCATCTAATCACCTGTCATTCATATCAGTAGCGTTCGGGGCCATGAGAGGGACACACGCTGGAGACACACACGAGGGAAAGACAAGCTGGAGAGAGTGAAAAGTCGTGGAGCGCAGTGCTGTCGCTGTGTGTAAGCAAATTAAAAAGATTGTTAAAACCAGACTTCCTGTGCTGCAGTCTGTCGGTATCAGGGGAACCCACGGGAGAGGAACTGTTACACCATGTTATAAAGCACCTCTTGTAGAGCGGCATTTCAGTGTTATAGCTTCACCTTTATTGTTAGTTTTTAAGCCAAAATGCGTCCATTCTCCCTTTTCTGTCTACACACCGTGTCTGCTTGTAAGTACTCCGTGATTGTGCGCTGCCGAACATGCTCCTTTGCTCGTAAAACCAGAAATGTCACGACGTGACAACGACATGCCGTCATTTAAAAAAAAAAAGGATGGGGGGGGGGCTGGTATTTTTCAAACAGATTATAGTACCGTTTATGATTCATTAGTACCGCAATACTTTACTAGTACCGATATATCGTACAACCCTATATAATCGCCCAGCCCTACGACCAGTGGACGTTGAGCGTATGAAAACACCAGCGGAAAGCGATAATCGATAAAAAAACAAGCAAACTGGAGTTTTGACCCGGGAAGGCAGGGTCTGTAAAAAAAAAACCCTCCTCGTCCCAGGGACGCGCAGACTTCCGGAAATGCGCGTCCTTTCTCATTTAAATGCGTAAAAAGACACAAAAAGTGCGTTAACGCCAACACTGCAACTAGATATCCAGTCACATTGGTTCATCATTAAAAACCCGAATGAAGACCCCAAAACGGCACCTATTAGGAGACATATTATCTGGCGCTTTGTTTCGATCTATTATGCAAAACCAACTTTTCTTACCTAGTGATAGGTACCAATGTGTAATTGGGGTCGGCATAAGTTCAGAAAATGTGCGGGCATTCGCCATTGTAGTCTGCACTGTAGTCAATAAGCTCCTTCTTATTGACTACATTCATACTCCGCTGTTGCTACTTCTAATATAAAATAACGTACAGTTCTAACTAGAGGTGCAAATCTTTGGGCACCTCACGATTCGATTACGATTCAGGAGCTAAAATTTGATTAAAACTCGATTATGAGGTGGCGACTTGTAGGGTGTACCCCTTCGTCCGCCTGATTCAGCTGGGATAGGCTCCAGTACCCCCTGACCCAGAGAGGGACAAGCGATAGAAAATGGATGGATGGATGATGCATTTTTAATTTATGTACATTGATGCAGTTTTACATTTATTTTCGTTTCCTTAAATAAGTATTTTATCACTTGCAACATTTAAAAACAGTGCATTGTAATAAGAAACAGTAAATTAAGTCCCATCACATGTATTATGTTACATTAAATGTGTGCAAAACTGGAAAGTAAGTGCCCTTTAAAAGGAGCTGGTCGGATCTCTCAGTGAAGTGGCTCGCTGCGGTCAGCTAAATTTTAGAACTGTCTGCATTACAATATTTACAATAAATGAATCTCATATCGTTTCACATTTACTAACCGGTTATTAATCGTCCATGTCCGAATTTGAATTAATCTAAAAATGTATTATTTCTTCCCACCTCTAGTTCTAACTAGGGCTGCCAGATCATGGCCAAAACAATAATCATATTATGTTTTTCTAAATTTAAAACACTTCCTTGTGGTCTACATAACATGAAATGGTGGTTCTTTTGTCAAAATGTTATATGACATTCAGACTTTACTTAAACCAACAACGAATCAGCATCTTCTCATCCGTGGCTCACGAGTGCAACAACAACGCCGGAAATGTGTCCCGTGAAAAAACGTTCCACTGGAACTCTCTAATAACTAAAGTTCTGTGGGAGAATTAAACCCACTACACCAGTAGCTTTCGTAGCGATTCCACTGACAGATACAAGTTAGAACTTTACACTACTTTATATTAGAAATGGCATCAGCGGAGGATGGATGCCCTATAACAAGATAGAGAAAAAGAAGCTTATTGATTAGGGTGTTCACACGGACTACAAAGGCGGACACGTACAAATTTTCAGGACTTATGCAGATACCAAATACAGATCAGCAGGTATCAGAAGGTAAGACAAGTTGTTTTTGCATAATATTGTAAAGCAAAACAACATCTGCTAATGGGTGCCATTTGTGGTCCTTATACACACACACAGACACACACACACACACCATAATAATACTCGTATGTCTGACTACATTAGCCGTAATGCGACGACAATCAATCAAGTTCATTTCATTTTTTTCTTCCATTAATTTCAGGCAATGACATAAAAAAATAATAAGAAAAAAAACTACAAAGTTGACAACACATAATAATATAAATTAATATAGTGCAAAAGGTAATGTATGGTGTAATGCATGATTGTCCAGTTTTGCTGGAAAGGGAGTGGGAAGAAGATAATGTATTTAATCCCACCCTCAGTTCTCCATTCAGTGATTATTTACATGAGTTTCACTGTTACTTTGTTCAAGGATTATAATACAAATGTTGTATCATATTACACTGTAACAATAATTTGTATCAACAATGTAAGAATAATAAATATACCAACAATGGTAATAGACAACATAGCAATAATGGTAAGGAAACATTGAGCACATGTTAACACTTTGAGACAGAGTACAACAGCAGGTCAAATTAAAGACCCTCATCTCTATATTTGAACCAGACCCCATGTTTGTATAATAGTTTAAATTGATTAATAGTTTGGCATTGCTTGTGTTGTAAGTCCAGTTTGTTCCATAGTTTTACTCCGCATACAGACACACAAAACGTTTACGAGTGGTTTGAGCTCTTGGCAATGAGAAATATCCAAAGCCTCTCAAGTTATGAGCCTGCACTCGTCTTCTAAAAAACGTTGTAGATTAGGCAGCAATAATTTGTTAAATACTTTATATAAGATTATTAATGTATTATATTTAACAAGGTCATCAAATTTGAGCAACTTTGATTGCATAAACAGATTATGAGTATGTTCTAAATAACCAACGTTGTGAATGATCCGCACTGCTCTTTTCTGTAATATGATCAGAGGATGAATTGTGTTGTGGTAAGTATTCCCCCATACTTCAACACAGTATGTAAGGTATGGCAGTACCAAGGTGCAGTATAGAGTACGGAGTGCATTTTTATTGAGGTATAGTTTTGCTTTGTTTATAATTGAAAGGCTTTTGGAGATGTTTGTTTTAATGTGTCTGACATGAGGTTTCCATGATAGCTTACTATCAATTATTACTCCCAAAAATGTATTCTCATTTACAATTTCAATTTAGGTACCATCAATACTTATTTTCTGTTCAGACGTTATGTTGCGATTTCCAAACATTAGTTTTATTTGTATTCAAATTTATTTGTGTCCATCCATTTTTTTAAACTATGTTTAGTTCTGTGTTTACTGTATTTATGAGCTCATTATAGTCATCACTACTGTAGAATATATTTGTGTCATCTGCAAATAGTATACATTTCAGTATTTTGGATGTATTAAACATATCATTAATATATACATTAAACAGTTTTGGCCCCAACACGGATCCTTGGGGTACACCACAAGCAATGCCAAGAGTATCAGATAAAAATTGACCCATTCTTACAAACTGTACCCTCCCTGTTAAATAACGTTTTAACCAGTCACCAGACAGCCCCCTAATTCCATATCTTTCCATTTTATCTAGTAGAATTGAATGATTAATGGTATCAAAGGCTTTCTTTGGATCAATAAAAATACCAACTGCATCTTTATTTTATCTGAAGTTGTGCAGCTTCAAAGCTTACCAAAGTCATGTTGACAGATTTTTGAGCGCTGAGTGTAATGTTCTATATTCTCAATGGAACACTTAAAAGTTTTGGTGCTGTTTACTGGTGTCATATTGCAGTCTACACAAATCTCTTGGTCTCTACTGGTACTATGTACTAAATAAAATTGTTTTGAGGTCGGTAAGCACAACAAAAATTATTACGTACATTAGGCGCACCGGGTTATAAGACGCACTGTCGATTTTTGAGAAAATTAAAGGATTTGAAGTGCGCCTCATAGTCCGAAAAATACGATACACAGACCATAATAGCTGTCAACACTCAATATAGCCTCCGGTCCGTCACCATGCAACATAAACACAAAACTACTTCTATTGTTACAAAATGCACTACCACACAACATGCTAATTAATTGTATTGATTTATATGATACATTTGATAGGATATATCATGTAAAAAAAGGTCTGTGCTTTGCACATGAATGCTAAACAAAATATTTCCAGGTAAGTGTGAATGCTAAACAACATATTTCCAGGTAATTGTAATGAATAGAAACAATGATGGATCAGTGTGCCTTTTACAAGATGATGACAAAACAACTTCATTAGCAAACATAGTTGGCTTGTTCAAGACTTAAAAAGTGGACGTTGATAAAAGACTTCCCTGCTTTCAGATGTTGCATAATGTTGTGGAGATGTGCAAACCTCTTGTGCTAATAAAAAATATTTTTCCCCACATCTTTACTTACACTAATTACATATAGTACCGATAAGAGTACCAATCACAAATATCGATAAAATCTGAACGATATACATCCCTAGATGCTGCAAAACCAAAATACTGACAACACTTTTCTTTGGCATAAACGTATCTCTCGTTAGCGTTAGAACTAGCCATGTTTTGCTAGGTGTGCCGCTAAGGAAGTAAGGGGGACGCGCAAGTTTTGGAAGCTCCCAGGGGCAAAAAGTATGCAAAATATATATATTTTTTTTTTTAATCATCTGCAACAAAAAACTCAAAAATATCGATAAAATCTATATATCGCCTACGCCCATTAGAACCCAATGAATCTAAATCAAATCGATTTGGGAAAGAGCGTTACACCACATTAAAAGTCATCATGCTTCTAGCTGTACTTTTAAATAAACAATTATTCAATAACTATAATTTTTCGTACTAGAGTTAGAGGTATTGTTTCACTCCTACCAATATTACTCTTTAAAAAAAAAAATTGTTTATCATGCTCCTTCTATTTTAAACTATTCAATTATTCTATTTATTAATAGGAATCTTAATTTGCAAAAAATGTATTTATCACGATCAGGCCTGCAACCAATTAGACACAATAAATGAGGGATTACTGTGTAGAATTTTTTGAAGACTTTCAGCCCCCTGTGACTCCGAAAGGGAAAGGGACATGCGGTAGAAAATGGATGGACAAGCAAAATAATACACGCTAAACTAGTGTTACCATTTCTGAGTTATTTTGTACAAATATGGGGAAACAACAACAAATGTGCTAACGGTGTTACAAAAAAAGATCAATTAGAATAATACATAATGCTGGATATAGAGAACATACAAGCCCTTTATTTATTGATTCAAAAATATTGAAATTCAACGACTTGGTGCATTTGCAAACAGCTAAAATTATGTACAAAGCAAACTATAACCTGCTACCCAAGAATGTACAACAATTATTCTCAACAAAAAACGAGAAATATAACCTTAGAGGAAAATCTAATTTAAAACATTTGTATGCTCGTACAACACTTGAAACCTTTAGCATATCCATATGTGGAATTAAAAATTATGGAATGGATTAACCAAAGAAATCAAACAAAGCACCAATATGATTCAGATTAAGAGACTGTTCAAACAGCAAGTGTTAACAAAGTACACAGAACAAGAATTTTGATGAACATCTTGAACCCTTTTTTTTAGATAAAGATTATTTATGTATTTAACACTTATTTACTTACGGTACTATGGTCTATCATTTAATATTTATTAACTGTTCTGGCAACACTAAATTGGCCTTAGTGTGTGAATGTTGTCTGTCTATCTGTTGGCGGTGACTTGGTGTACCCCGCATACCACCCGAATACAGCTGAGATAGGCTCCGGCACCCCCGCAACCCCGAACGGGACAAGCGGTAGAAAATGGATGGATGGATGTTGTTACAGAGAACAAGGAAATTGGATAAAATTGATATATGAAAAGGGGTAGAATTAAATAAGCTCTGCTTCTTCCTACTCTTTTTTGGACGTGCAGTAATGAAACAACTGGAAATATGTGATGCATTACATTGTATCGTATGCATGTTCGAAATAAGCTGAAACTGAACTGAACTAAACAACACATTTTTCACCTGATCTGAGAACATAAAATAAAATCGCCACTGATTTAAAATACTCACAACACCTTGGATAACTACGATGGCTGAACTCGGCAGGGAGAACCAAACATGGGTACACAGCCAAGTTGACAATTCTAAAAATGACAGGACACACCAAAAAATTGGTCGCCTGTAATCTGCTCCAGGCTTGTGTCCTGGTCAATGTGGGCTGTCAGGGAAGGATCGGGAATGCGGTTCCCCATCGGATCCGACCGTGCTAATAAATAGTTTGGGTGTCTATGTGTTGGCTTTAAACACACACAAAGCTTTACATAGAATGCAGGGCCCCTTAGAAATCCACCATGTGAATGAGATGGAATGGTCCCACTATAGCAGTGTTTTTCAACCACTGTGCCGCGAGATACAGTCTGGTGTGCCGTGGGAGATTATGTAATTTCACCTAATTGGGTTAAATATATTTTTTGCAAACCAGTAATTATAATCCGCAAATGTGCCGTTGTTGAGTGTCTGTGCTGTCTAGAGCTCGGCAGAGTAACCGTGTTACACTCTTCCATATCAGTAGGTGGCAGCAGGTAGCTAATTGCTTTGTAGATGTCGGGAACATGGTTTGTCGTGATCACAATATGCGGGAGGCAGTGCGTAGGTAAAAAGGTATCTAACACTTAAACCAAAAACAAATAAAAGGCGAGTGCCGCTAAGAAAAGGCATTGAAGCTTAGGCATAGCTATGCAAAACGAAACTAAAACTGAACTGCCTGCAAAGTACCGTATTTTCCGCACTATAAGCCGCCCTGGGTTATTAGCCGCACCTTCAATGAATGGCATATTTCAAAACTTTGTCCACCTATAAGCCGCCCCGGACTATAAGCCGCGCCTATGCTGCGCTAAAGGGAATGTCAAAAAAACAGTCGGATAGGTCAGTCAAACTTTAATAATATATTAAAAACCAGCGTTCTAACAACTCTGTCCCAAAATGTACGCAAATGTGCAATCACAAACATAGTAAAATTCAAAATAGTGCAGAGCAATAGCAACATAATGTTGCTCGAACGTTAATGTCACAACACACAAAATAAACATAGCGCTCACTTTCTGAAGTTATTCTTCATTCGTAAATCCTTCGAATTCTTCGTCTTCGGTGTCCGAATTAAAAAGTTGGGCAAATGTGGGATCCAAAATGGCCGGTTCCGTCTCGTCGAAGTCATCGGAGTCAGTGTCACTGTTGTCCAGCAGTTCTGTGAATCCTGCCTTCCGGAAAGCTCGGACCACAGTTGTGACCGAAATATCTGCCCAGGCATTTACGATCCACTGGCAGATGTTGGCGTATGTCGTCCGGCGCTGTCTGCCTGTCTTAGTGAAGGTGTGTTCGCCTTCGGTCATCCATTGTTCCCACGCCGTTCGCAGTCGTGATTTGAATGCCCTGTTGACACCAATATCCAGCGGTTGGAGTTCTTTGGTTAATCCACCCGGAATGACGGCGAGTGTTGTATTTGTGTGCTTCACTTGTTTTTTGACACCATCTGTGATGTGGGCGCGCATAGAGTCGTATATCAACATGGACGGAGCTGTGTGAAAAAAGCCCCCCGGCCTCTTCGCGTAAACTTCCCTTAACCACTCGCTCATCTTTTCTTCATCCATCCATCCCTTCGAGTTAGCTTTTATGATGACGCCGGCTGGAAAGGTCTCTTTTGGCAAGGTCTTCCTTTTGAATATCACCATGGGTGGAAGTTAGCATGGCAAGCTAGAACCACAGTGAAGGATGACTTCTCATTCCCTGTGGTGCGAATATTCACCGTACGTGCTCCCGTTGTATCCACAGTATCCACAGTGCGGTTCACAGGA
Source organism: Nerophis lumbriciformis (assembly GCF_033978685.3). NCBI lineage: Eukaryota > Metazoa > Chordata > Actinopteri > Syngnathiformes > Syngnathidae > Nerophis > Nerophis lumbriciformis. The sequence continues at coordinate 25,876,864 of NC_084581.2, read as the reverse complement.
ATATCAGTTGCTGTGAAATAGTAATCCGTGTGCGGATGGAGAGATTGCGTCTTTTCATGAACCGGATCCTTGTCGCTTAGTAGGAGCCATTTTGTGGTCTTTACAGATGTAAACAGGAAATGAAACGTACGGTAATATCCGCGCGCTTTTTCTTCTTCTACGCGGGCGGGTGGTTGCTTACAGTAGAAGAAGAAGCACTTCCTGTTCTATGGGGGCGGGTGCTTACCTTGGCGGTTGCTTGCGTAGAAGAAGAAGCGCTTCCTGTTCTACCGGGAAAAAAGATGGCGGCTGTTTACCGTAGTTACGAGACCGAAACTTTATGAAAATGAATCTTAATATTTATCCATATATAAAGCGCACCGGGTTAAAAGCCGCACTGTCAGCTTTTGAGTAAATTTGTGGTTTTTAGGTGCGGCTAATGGTGCGGAAAATACGGTAAACAAAAACAGAATGCTGGACGACAGCAAAGACTTACAGCGTGTGGAGCAGACGGCGTCCACAAAGTACATCCATACATGACAATCAACAATGTCCCCACAAAGAAGGGTAGCGTCCGCACAACTTAAATAGTCTTGATTGTGAAAACAAAGCAGGGGCGTTCAATAGCGTTCAAGAATACATGAAACTGCTACAGGAAATTACCAACAAAAGAGGAAAAGCCACCAAAATAGGAGCGCAAGACAAGAACTAAAACACTACATACAGGAAAACACCAACAAACTCAAAACAAGTCACGGCGTGATGTGACAGGTCGTGACAGTACACCTACTTTGAGACAAGAGCTATAGTGATGCATGCTTATGGTTTGAATTCATATCCAACAATTGTGAGAACAACTTTTTATTGTCAATATCGGCTACTGAGTTTCATTTTTAAATGATTTCTGCTGGTTGTGTGCCTTGGGATTTTTTCAAAGACAAAAAAATGTGCCTTGGCTCAGAAAAGGTTTAAAAACACTGCATTATAGCTCTCATAACTTAAGAGTCGTTACCATGACAACTCTTTATGCGTCTTTTATGTACTTTGCAGTCTTTTGCCAATAGTGTTATAAAGTCACAATGATAGCAATTACATTGCATAACGACTCACAACAAATAAAGGAGATCGTGAACAAGAACTCAAGAGAAAAAAACATTAACTGCTTGCCCCAGAACGAATGTGTAAATGTTCAAATAACATCGACATAATACATGTAACGGCACGCTGTACCTGGTATATCTCATTCTAAGTAGCCAAAACGCAGCAACTTAAGTTGACTTCTGGTAAAAAATACAAATACAGTTAACCTCCTCGTCTGTTACTTTAACGTTAGCTTACCTCGCGTGGATCGCCCCACTCAGCTACTAGCGAGAGAAAGGAGGGAAAACGTCACGCATTCAAATGGCGTTCGAGAAAAACAAAACAACTTTTCTGTCGAGTAGCCACCCATTCGCGCCGTGGACAAACAATACCTCGCGTGTACACTTTACAACCCGTGACTCGCTAGCAAAACAGAAACCTTTCGAACTCTTATCGGCCATTTTCAATGCGGTGTAATCTGTATTTATTTGACTCAACCGCCGCCGTCTAATTCCTGAAATGTGTACGAACGTTATAACAGGGGTGACGCTACAAAGTTGGACTAACGCGACGCTTATCCGGGCGACAGAACATCGAGAGGAAACATATTAAGTTCAATAAAAGTTTGAAAAAAAACGTTTAAGAATGTTTATTTCACAGCTTCTGGTTAAGAAATTACCGCTCCAGGAAATAGTCCGAGACTACGCTCGTTGCGCGAAGCTTCAGCTAAAGCCAACAAAGAGAAACAGGAAGTAGTTTGTTTTTCGTATTACAAATATATGTATAACATCGGTGCTTACCTTATTGATGCAACAAATTCAATTTGGTAAATAAGTGATAAACTCCTCGCAGCAAAGTTCCGATACGACAAATCAATCCTAACGTCTGACGCAGACGTGCATCTCCCGCCCTCTCAACAAAAGCCACTGAAGGCGCGAATGCCTGTGATTGGCCAGTTGGACGTCATTTCAAACTGTTCTGTGATATTATTGGTTGACACTTTATTTTAACTGTCAGGAGGCGCGCGCCTATTGAACTGAACTGATCTGAAAGTCAGGGGCGGGGCGATGCTGAAAATATAGAACAGATATATCGATTAACATTACTGATACTGATGCATTTTATTTGAAAATGGTAAATATAAATGTAATTGTTTGTGAGTTGGCCTTTAATGTGTTGATCATGATTATAATCAGAATAAAATAAACTATTGGAAAAGTCACGTTAAATTGTTTAAACCAGGGGTCCCCAAACTACGCCCGCGTGAAGTCCCAAGTAAAAAAAAAAAAAAAAGGTTTATTTTATTTTTTTTTTAAATCTGTCCTTTTTAATCCATTTTCTACCGCTTGTTACTCTCGGTGCCTCCTAGCCGCTCAGGCAAATCATTTGGTCTAAAAATGCATTTTCCCATCGATAACATAACATCATGCTCAAAAAAAAAATATATATATATATATATATATCCCGGCCAAATCTTTTTAACCCAAAGTTTGGGGACCCCTGGTTTAAACCAAAAACACATAACAAGAAGACCACCGGCCAGCTTAATGGTCTCCGAACTACATATGTGTTAACTCTGTCCCGTCCAGTCACTGAGGCAAATCAAATTGTTGATTTAGATGCTCTTATCTTCTGTACAGATTTACTTTACAACAGAGAAGTGTGGGATAGTCTCTTGTTGCTTATTTGTATTTGACTTTATTAAATGTTTGTTGAAAGCTTGTTTTGGCAGAGAGGGATGGAAAGAAGAATAAAGAGAGGAAAAAGAAAAAAGAAGAAAAGAAAAAGAAAAAAATAATACTTAAGTAAAAGTTACTTTTCAAAAATCCAATCCATCCACTTTATTTATATAGCACATTCAAACAACAAAAATATTTCCAAAGTGCTGCACAAACATTAAAAAACAAGATTAAAATATTATCCTTAGCTCCACCTGAATAAAAACTAAATAAATAAATATAAATAAATAAAAGTTACTAAAGTAACTGTCAGAGTAGTTTTAATGTACACTGAACAAAAAAAACTAATATATATATATATATATATATATATATATATATATATATATATATATATATATATATATACATACATACACACATACATATATATACTGTACACACACACTTTTGTTTTGAACTCAAAGATCTAAAACTCACTCTATATCCAAAATACATATTCCTCTCAAATATTGTTCACAAATCTGTCTAAATCTGTGTTAGTGAGGATTTCTTCTTTGCCTTGCATGCACGCTACCGTAGCGGTGGTTGTGACATCATCGGGCCGTGCTGCCACACTTTCCTCAGAGATGGTGTGACGTCACCATGGTGCGACGGGTAAGCCCTTTGACCGCACTGGAAGACCCAAGCTGTGTGATCTGAAGTGAGGGAGGCATCACATATACCGGCCTGGGGCTGGTGAAGTGAGGGAGCAGCAGCTGTCCATGCCGGGATCTGATGAGGAGTGGATGCCTGCGGGAAAAGCGCAGAGGAAGACTCCCGAGTGCTTTGTGATTGGGAAAAGTAGTGGTTTTCTGCTTCCGTCACCTTCGCCATAAGCTGCCCCCATGCTACCATCGCGTCGGGAAGGAGGTCTTCTTTGGACAGCTCCACTTTGTCATTGTGTGTCCGCTTTAAGCTCCCCGAGGATCCCTTGCTTGTCCTTCTCGGAGAGCAACACTTCATTACGCTGGGCCAATCCGTTACACTTTGAATGTATGAAACCAAAAGTAAACAAAAAGAAAGAGGGTAAAGCACGGAAACAGACTAAAACATAGAAAAACAGCTTTTAAACATAAATAAAGCAATGACCCGGGCAACGTATTAGGACAACTTGAGTGTTTTTGTGAAGAAGAAACTACTTTTACGCAAAACCAGCGAAGCGGGAACGTTGTGTAATTCGTAAATAAAAACAGAATACAACGATTCGCAAATTCTTTTCAACTTGTATTCAATTGAATAGACTGCAAAGACAAGATATTTAATGTTCGAACTGATAAACATTAAATATCATGCCTGTTAAAAAAAAAAAAAAGGGAGGGGGGGACCGGTACTTTTTAGAGGCGGTATAGTACCGAATATGATTTATTAGTATACTATACTAGTACCGGTATACCGTACAACCATAGTGTCTATATATTTTAGTTGTGTTTAAAAAGTTTTTTGAACACATTCCACAATACTGGGATAATAATGATGATAACCTTGTTAATTGTGTCGCAATAACCGTGATATGAAATTTCTTATATTCCATCTACATCTTACAATCCTACTGTATTATTACACACATTATTTCAATATGTCTTCTACACCTGGAAAAAAGACAACCTATCTCCGGGTGCATGTTTTTGGAGGTGGGAGGAAGCCGTAGTACCCGGAGGGAACCCACACAGTCATGGGGAGAACATGCAAATTCCACACAGAAAGATCCCGAGCGCAGGATCAAACCCAGGACCTTTGTATTGTGAGGCAGATGCACCAACCCCTTTTCCACCGTGCTGCCTACCCCTACCATCAGTCACATTAGAGATAAAAGCATGGAAAAAACAACTCCACATGTAGGTGTATAAATGGAAGAATTATTTGACAAATCAGATTAGTGTATAGAAACATACTGACAGTAAAAAGTGACATGACATTAGAAAAACCAGCACAAAGCTTCAATCATTACTTTCAAACTAGTAAAAAGAAATTTTTTTATCATGCGCTGTCATCTGTGTCAGTAGAAATGTTCACATTTTAGCCTACAACAATTCCACTTCCGACTTCCGAAAACATTTTGCAACATTCATCCATTTTCTACTGCTTGTCCCTTTTGAGGTCGTATTGTATATAGTTTATTATGTTTTACACATGCATGCTCACATCAATTAAAAGTGTAGTCCAAGACCCATTAACAAATAGCTACTAAATAAATCAGAAGTTATTCACAAGTTACTCACTACTTGAGTATTTTTTTCGTGGAATACTTACTTGCTCAATTACTCAAGTAATTATTTTGATGACTACTTTTTAGTTGTACTCGAGTCATAATATTCTAAAGTAACAATACTCTTACTTGAGTACAATTTTTGGGTACTCTACCCACATCTGGTAACAATGCTATTCAGAATCGGTTCTCGATTCAAAAAGGATTCATATTTCAAAATCCATACTTTTTAATAACTTACAATTTGCTGTAAAATCTAGCAGTATATCTAACCGGCCTAATAACCGCAGACCATGTGTAACCACACAAGCCCAGGACCTCCACATCCAGCAGGTGCACCTCCATGATCGTCTGAGACCAGCATGGTTTGCATAACCAAAGAATTTCTGCACCAACTGTGAGAAACCGTCTCAGGGAAGCTCATCTGCATGCTCGTCGTCCTCATCGGGGTCTACATCTGACTGCAGTTCAATTCATGTTTTGCCATAAACATCTACAGCGCTAAATATATATTGTGGTGTACCCCAGGGATCAATACTGGGACCAAAATTGTTCACTCTATATTAACAACATTTGTAAAACTACAATGGACTTAATGTTGGTATTATTTGCAGACGACACAACTGCGTTTTGTTCAGGAGAGAACACACACAAGCTAATACAAATAATTAATCCATCCATCTTCTACCGCTTGTCTCTTTTGGGGTGCTGGAGCCTATACCAGCTGCACATGGGCGAAAGGCGAGGTACACCCTTGACAAGTCGCCACCTCATCACAGGGCCAACACAGATAGACAGACAACATTCACACACTAGAGCCAATTTAGTGTTGCCAATCAACCTATCCCCAGGGGTATGTCTTTGGAGGTGTAAGTACCCGGAGGGAAATAACAGAGGGAATGAACACATTAAAGGGATGGTTTGAATCTCAGTAAAACAAAAATAATGCTATTCGGTAACAGCAGATCAGAGGAGAAAGGGCAAGTCTCAATACACCCCTTCGCCCTACTTTTTAGCCCTATCCCTACATTTTGCGCGTTCCCTTGATCAATAGATTATACATAATTATGATATACAAACCCCAAAACCAGTGAAGTTGGCACGTTGTGTAAATCGTAAATAAAAACAGAATACAATGATTTGCAAATCCTTTTCAACTTAAATTCAATTGAATAGACTGCAAAGACAAGATATTTAATATTCGATTTAAGAAACTTAATTTTTTTTTGCAAATAATCATTAACTTAGAATTTAATGGCAGCAACACATTGCAAAAAGTTGGCACAGGTGCATTTTACCACTGTGTTACATGGCCTTTCCTTTTAACAACACTCAGTAAATGTTTGGAAACTGAGACCAATTTTTGAAGCTTTTCAGGTGAAATTCTTTCCTATTCTTGCTTGATGTACAGCTTAAGTTGTTCAACAGTCCGGGGTCTCCGTGGTATTTTAGGCTTCATAATGCACAATAAATTTTCAATGGGAGACAGGTCTGGACTACAGGCAGGCCAGTCTAGTACCCACACTCTTTTACTATGAAGCCACGCTGTTGTAACACATGGCTTGGCATTGTCTTGCTTAAATAGGCAGGGGCGTCCATGATAACATTGCTTGGATGGCAACATAAGTTGCTCCAAAACCTGTATGTACCTTTCAGCATTTACCCATGTCTTGGACACTAATACACCCCCATACCATCACACATGCTGGCTTTTGAACTTTGCGCCCACAAACCCCATTTCCATATGAGTTGGGAAATTGTGTTAGATGTAAATATTAACAGAATACAATGATTTGCAAATCATTTTCAACCCATATTCAGTTGAATATGATACAAAGACAACATATTTGATGTTCAAACTGACCTTTTTTTTGCAAATAATCATTAACTTTAGAATTTGATGCCAGCAACGTGTGACAAAGAAGTTGGGAAAGGTGGCAATAAATACTGATAAAGTTGAGGAATGCCCATCAAACACGTATTTGGAACATCCCACAGGTGAACAGGCAAATTGGGAACAGGTGGGTGCCATGATTGTGTATAAAAGTAGATTCCATGAAATGCTCAGTCATTCACAAACAAGGATGGGGCGAGGGTCACCACTTTGTCAACAAATGCGTGAGCAAATTGTCAAACAGTTTAAGAACAACATTTCTCAACGAGCTATTGCAAGGAATTTAGCGATTTCACCATCTACGATCCGTAATATCATCAAAGGGTTCAGAGAATCTGGAGAAATCACTGCACGTAAGCAGCTAAGCCCGTGACCTTTGATCCCTCAGGCTGTACTGCATCAACAAGCGACATCAATGTGTAAAGGATATCACCACATGGGCTCAGGAACACTTCAGAAACCCACTGTCAGTAACTACAGTTGGTCGCTACATCTGTAAGTGCAAGTTAAAACTCCTATGCAAGGCAAAAACTGTTTATCAACAACACCCAGAAACGGCGTCGGCTTCGCTGGGCCTGAGCTCATCTAAGATGGACTGATACAAAGTGGAAAAGTGTTCTGTGGTCTGACGAGTCCACATTTCAAATTGTTTTTGGAAATTGTGGACGTCGTGTCCTGCGGACCAAAGAGGAAAAGAACCATCCGGATTGTTATAGGCTCAAAGTTGAAAAGCCAGCATCTGTGATGGTATGGGGGTGTATTAGTGCCCAAGACATGGGTAACTTACACATCTGTGAAGGCGCCACTAATGCTGAAAGGTTATTTCAGCAAGACAATGCCAAGCCACGTGTTACATCAACGTGGCTTCATAGTAAAAGAGTGCGGGTACTAGACTGGCCTGCCTGTAGTCCAGACCTGTCTCCCATTGAAAATGTGTGGCGCATTATGAAGCCTAAAATACCACAACGGAGACCCGGACTGTTGAACAACTTAAGCTGTACATCAAGCAAGAATGGGAAAGAATTCCA